>NW_024726703.1:0-14306 GCF_018991925.1 Homarus americanus | reverse complement strand
AAACACACTTACGGTGGTGATGTAGGTGAACCTAACGCTCCCTGGTACACACACTACCACGGTGGTGATGGTGAACCTAACGCTCCCTGGTACACAGACACCCACGATGGTGAACCTAACGCTCCCTGGTACACACACTCCCACGATGGTGATGGTGACCCTAACGCTCCCTGGTACACACACTCCCAAGATGGTGATGGTGAACCTAATGCTCCCTTGTGCACACACACCCACAGTGGTGATGGTGAACCTAATGCTCCCTGGTACACACTCCCACTGTGGTGATGGTGAACCTAACGTTCCCTGGTACACAGACACTCCTTTGGCTTGCAGAAGGAGAACCTAACGCTCCCTGGTACACACACACCCCACGGTGGTGAAGGTGGAACCCCAACGTCAATAGTACACACATTCCCCACGGTGGTGACCAGCACCCAACGCCTCCCTGGTACACACACTCCACGGCAGGTGATGGTAAACCCAACGCCCCTGGCACACAGACACCCACGATGGTGAACCTAACTTTCCCTGGTACACACACTCCAACGGTGGTGATGGTGAACCTAATGTAACCCTGGCACACACACATCCACGGCGGTGAACCTAACACTCCCTGGTACACACACTCCCACGGTGGTGATGGTGAACCTAACGCTCCCTGGTACACATAATCCCACGGTGGTGAACCTAATGCTCCCTGGTACACACACTCCCACGGTAGTAATGGTGAACCTAACCCTCCCTGGTACACACACTCCCAAGGTGGTGATGGTGAACCTAACGCTCCCTGGTACACACATTCCTACGTTGGTAATGGTGAACCTAACGCTCCCTGGTACACACACACCCACGGTGGTGATGGTGAACCTAACGCTCCCTGGTACACACACTCCCACGGTGGTGATGATGAACGTAACTATCCCTGGAGCACACACTCTCACGGTGGTGATGGTGAACCTAATGCTCCCTCTTTCACACACTCCCATGGTGTAGATGGTGAACATAATGCTCCCTGGTACACACACTCCCACGGTGGTGATGGTGAACCTAACCCTCACTGGTACACACACTCCCAAGGTGGTGATGGTGAACCTAACGCTCCATGGTACACACACTCCCACGGTGGGTGATGGTGAACCTAACGCTCCCCTGGTGCACACACTCTCACGGTGGTGATGGTGAACCTAACATTGCCTGGTACACACACTCCCACGATGGTGATGGTGACCCTAACTCTCCCTGGTACACACATTCCCACGGTGGTGATGGTGAACCTAACGCTCCCTGGTACACACACTCCCACGGTGGTAATGGTGAACCTAACGCTCCCTTGTACACACACTCCCATGGTGGTGATGGTGAACCTAACACTCTCTGGTAGACACACTCCCACGGTGGTGATGGTGAACCTAACGCTCCCTGGTGCACACACTCTCACGGTGGTGATGGTGAACCTAATGCTCCCTCTTACACACACTCCCATGGTGTTGATGGTGAACATAATGCTCCCTGGTGCACACACTCTCATGGTGGTGATGGTGAACCTAACCCTCCCTGGTACACACACTCCCAAGGTGGTGATGATGAACCTAACGCTCCCTGGTACACACACTCCCACGGTGGTGATGGTGAACCTAACCCTCCATGGTACACACACTCCCATGGTGGTGATGGTGAACCTAACGCTCCCTGGTACACACACTCCCACGGTGGTGATGGTAAACCTAACGCTCCCTGGCACACAGACACCCACGATGGTGAACCTAACACTCGGTACACACACTCCAACGGTGGTGATGGTGAAACCAATGCTCCCTGGCACACACACATCCACGGCGGTGAACCTAACACTCCCTGGTACACACACTCCCACGGTGGTGATGGTGAACCTAACGCTCCCTGGTACACACAATCCCACGGTGGTGAACCTAATGCTCCCTGGTACACACACTCCCATGGTAGTGATGGTGAACCTAACCCTCCCTGGTACACACACTCCCAAGGTGGTGATGGTGAACCTAACGCTCCCTGGTACACACACTCCTACGGTGGTAATGGTGAACCTAACTCTCCCTGGTACACACACCCCCACTTTGGTGACGGTGAACCTAACGCTCCCTGGTACACACACTCCCACGGTGGTGATGATGAACGTAACTATCCCTGGAGCACACACTCTCACGGTGGTGATGGTGAACCTAATGCTCCCTCTTACACACACTCCCATGGTGTAGATGGTGAACATAATGCTCCCTGGTACACACACTCCCATGTGGTGATGGTGAACCTAACCCTCACTGGTACACACACTCCTAAGGTGGTGATGGTGAACCTAATGCTCCCTGGTACACACACACTCCCACGGTGGTGATGGTGAACCTAACGCTCCCTGGTGCACACACTCTCACGGTGATGATGGTCAACCTAATGCTCCCTCTTACACACACTCCCATGGTGTCGATGGTGAACATAATGCTCCCTGGTACACACACTCCCACGGTGGTGAACCTAATGCTAACTGGTACACACACTCCCACGGTGGTGATGGTGAACCTAATGCTCCCTGGTGCACACACTCTCACGGTGGTGATGGTGAACATAACCCTCCCTAGTACACACACTCCCATGGTGGTGATGGTGAACCTAACGCTCCCTGGTACACACACTCCTACGGAGGTGATGGTGAACCTAACCCTCCCTGGTACACACACTCCCATGGTGGTAATGGTGAATCTAACATTCCCTGGTACACACACTCCCACGGTGGATATGGTGAACCTAACGCTCCGTGGTACACACACTCCCACAGTGGTGATGGTGAACCTAATGCTCCCTGGTACACACTCCCACGGTGGTGATGGTGAACCTAAATCTCCCTGGTACACACACTCCCACGGTTTTGATGGTGAATCTAACATTCCCTGGTACACACACTCCCACGGTGGTGATCTAACGCTTCCTGGTACACACACTTCCACGGTGGTGATGGTGAACCAAACGCTCCAAGGTACACACACCCACACGGTGGTGATCGTGAACCTAACGCTCCCTTGTACACACACTCCCACGGTGGTGATGGTGAATCTAACGCTCCCTGGTACACACACGCCCATGGTTGTGACGGTGAACCTAACGCTCCCTGGTACACACACTCCAACGGTGGTGATGGTGATCCTAACGCTCCCTGGTTCACAGACATCGATGATGGTGAACCTAGCACTCCCTGGTACACACACTCCCAATGTGGTGATGGTAAACCTAACGCTCCCTGGCACACACTCCCCACCGCGGTGAACCTAACGCTCCCTGATACACACACTCCACGATGGTGATGGAGACCCAACGCTCCCTGGTACACATTACCCACGGTGGTGATGAACCTAATTCTGCACACACCCCACAGTGGTGATGGTGAACCTACTGCCCCTGATACACACTTCCACGGGTAAGTGAGAACCTAACTCTCCTGGTACACACACCCCACGGTGGTGATGGTGAATCTAACATTCCCCGGTACACACACTCCCACGGTGGTGATGGTGAACCTAACGCCCGTAAGTACACACTCCCACGGTGGTTATGGTGAACCTTACGCTCCCTGGTACACACACTCACACGGCGGTGACCCTAACGCTCCCTGGTACACACACACTCCCACGGTGATGATGGTGATCCTAACCCAACCTGGTACAGACACTCCTACGGTGGTGATGGTGAATCTAACGCTATCTGGTACACACACTCCCACGGTGGAGATGGTGAACCTAACGCTCCCTGGTACACACACTCCCACGGTGGTGATGGTGAACCTAACGCTCCCTGGTACACACACTCCCACGGTGGTGATGGTGGTGAACCTAACGCCCCTGGTACACACACTCCCCACGGTGATGGTAAACCTAACGCTCCCTGGTACACACACTCCCACGGTGGTGATGGTGAACCTAACGCTCCCTGGTACACACACTCCCACGGTGGAGATGGTGAACCTAACGCTCCCTGGTACACACACTCCCACGGTGGTGATGGTGAACCTAACGCTCCATGGTAAACACACTCCTACGGTGGTGATGGTGAACCTAACGCTCCCTGATACACACACTCACACGGCGGTGAACCTAACGCTCCCTGGTTCACACACTCCCACGATGGTGATGGTGAACCTAATTCTCCCTGGTACACACACTCCCACTGCGGTGAACCTAACGCTCCCTGGTTCACACACTCCCACGATGGTGATGGTGACCCTAACGCTCCCTGGTACACACACTCCCACGGTGCTGATGGTGAACCTAACGCTCCCTGGTACACACACTCCCACGGTGGTGATGGTGAACCTAACATTCCCAGATACACACACTCCCACGGGGGTGAAGGTGAACCTAACGCTCCCTGGTACACACACTCACACGGTGGTGATGGTAAACCTAATGCTCCCTGGTACACACACTCCCACGGCGCTGAACCTAACACTCCCTGGTACACACACTCCCACGGTGGTGATGGTGAACCTAACGCTCCCTGGTACACACTGCGGTGAACCTAACGCTCCCTGGTACACACACTCCCACTGCGGTGAACCTAACGCTCCCTGGTACAACACTCCCACGATGGTGATGGTGACCCTAACGCTCCCTGGTACACACACTGACACGTTGGTGATGGTGAACCTAACGCTCCCTGGTACACACACACCCACAGTGGTGATGGTGAACCTAATGCTCCCTGGTACACACTCCCACGGTGGTGATGGTGAACCCTAGCAACAGTGGTACACCCCTGCTCCCACAGTGGTGACCGTGCACCTAACGCTCCCTGGTACACACACTCCCACGGTGGTGATGGTAAACCTAATGCTCCCTGGCACACAGACACCCAAGATGGTGAACCTAACACTCCCTGGTACACACACTCCAACGGTGGTGATGGTGAACCTAATGCTCCCTGGCACACACACATCCACGGCGGAGAACCTAACACTCCCTGGTACGCACACTCCCACGGTGGTTATGGTGAACCTAACGCTCCCTGGTACACACAATCTCACGGTGGTGAACCTAATGCTCCCTGGTACACACACTCCCACGGTAGTGATGGTGAACCTAACCCTCCCTGGTACTGCCTCCCAAGGTGATGGTGAACCTAACGCTCCCTGGAACACACCTCCTACAGTGGTAATGGGTGAACCTAACGCTCCCTGTACACACACCCCACACAGTGGTGATGGTGAACCTAACGCTCCCACAGTACACCTCCACGGTGGTGATGATGGGCATAACTATCTGGGGCACACACTCTCACAGTGGTGATGGTGAACCCTAATGCTCCACTCTTACACCTCCCATGGTGTAGATGGTGGCTGTGCTCCCTGGTACACACACTCCCATGTGGTGATGGTGAACCTAACCCTCACTGGTGCACACACTCTCACGGTGGTGATGGTGAACCTAATGCTCCCTCTTACACACACTCCCCTGGTGTCGATGGTGAACATAATGCTCCCTGATACACACACTCCCACGGTGGTGAACCTAATGCTAACTGGTACACACACTCCCACGGTGGTGATGGTGAACCTAATGCTCCCTGGTGCACACACTCTCACGGTGGTGATGGTGAACCTAACCCTCCCTGGTACACACACTCCCATGGTGGTGATGGTGAACCTAACGCTCCCTGGTACACACACTCCCACGGAGGTGATGGTGAACCTAACCCTCCCTGGTACACACACTCCCATGGTGGTGATGGTGAATCTAACATTCCCTGGTACACACACTCCCACGGTGGTGATGGTGAACCTAACGCTCCGTGGTACACACACTCCCACGGTGGTTATGGTGAACCTTACGCTCCCTGGTACACACACTCACAGGGCGGTGAACCTAACGCTTCCTCGTACACACACTTCCACGGTGGTGATGGTGAACCTAACGCTCCCTGGTACACACACTTCCACGGTGGTGATGGTGAACCAAACGCTCCAAGGTACACACACCCACACGGTGGTGATGGTGAACCTAACGCTCCCTGGTACACACACGCCCATGGTTGTGACGGTGAACCTAACGCTCCCTGGTACACACACTCCAACGGTGGTGATGGTGATCCTAACGCTCCCTGGTTCACAGACATCGATGATGGTGAACCTAGCACTGCCTGGTACACACACTCCCAATGTGGTGATGGTAAACCTAACGCTCCCTGGTACACACTCCCACTGCGGTGAACCTAACGCTCCCTGATACACACACTCCCACGATGGTGATGGTGACCCTAACGCTCCCTGGTACACACGCTCCCACGGTGGTGATGAACCTAACGCTCCCTGGTACACACACTCCCCACAGTGGTGATGGTGACCTAATGCTCCTGGTACACCTCCACGGTGGTGGTGAACCTAACTCTCCCTGGTACACACACTCCCACGGTGGTGATGGTGAATCTAACATTCCCTGGCACACACACTCCCACGGTGGTGATGGTGAGCCTAACGCTCCGTGGTACACACACTCCCACGGTGGTTATGGTGAACCTTACGCTCCCTGGTACACACACTCACACGGCGGTGACCCTAACGCTCCCTGGTAAACACACACTCCCACGGTGGTGATGGTGATCCTAACCCAACCTGGTACAGACACTCCTACGGTGGTGATGGTGAACCTAACGCTATCTGGTACACACACTCCCACGGTGGAGATGGTGAACCTAACGCTCCCTGGTACACACACTCCCACGGTGGTGATGGTGAACCTAACACTCACTGGTACACACACTCCCACGATGGTGTAGGGGAACCTAACGCTCCATGGTACACACACTCCCAAGGTGGTGATGGTGAACCTAACGCTCCATGGCACACAGACACCCACGATGGTGAACCTAACACTCCCTGGTACACACACTCTCACGGTGGTGTTGGTGAACTTAACGCTCCCTGGTACACATACTCCCACGGTGGTGATGGTGAACCTAACGCTCCCTGGTACACACACTTCCACGGTGGTGATGGTGAACATAACGCTCCCTGGTACACACACTCCCACGGTGGTAATGGTGAACCTAACGCTCCCTGGTACACACACTCCCACGGCGGTGATGGTGAACCTAACACTCCTAATGGTTATTTTACACACTCCACGGTAGTGATGAGTAGCCTAACGCTCCATAGTAAGCTTACACTCCTACAGTGGTGATGGTGAACCTAACGCTCCCTGATACACACACTCACACGGCGGTGAACCTAACGCTCCCTGGTACACACACTCCGACGATGGTGATGGTGAACCTAATGCTCCCTGGTACACACACTCCCACTGCGGTGAACCTAACGCTCCCTGGTTCACACACTCCCACGATGGTGATGGTGACCCTAACGCTCCCTGGTACACACACTCTCACGGTGCTGATGGTGAACCTAACGCTCTCTGGTACACACACTCCCACGGTGGTGATGGTGAACCTAACATTCCCAGATACACACACTCCCACGGGGGTGAAGGTGAACCTAACGCTCCCTGGTACACACACTCACACGGTGGTGATGGTAAACCTAATGCTCCCTGGTACACACACTCCCACGGCGCTGAACCTAACACTCCCTGGTACACACACCCCCACGGTGGTGATGGTGAACCTAACGCTCCCTGGTACACACACTCCTACTGCGGTGAACCTAACGCTCCCTGGTACACACACTCCCACTGAAGTGAACCTAACGCTCCCTAGTACCTCCCGATGGTGATGGGCCCCTAACACTCCCACACACCTCCCACATTGTGGTGATGGTGAACTAACGCTCCCTGGTACACACACAGTGGTGATGGTGAACCCTCATGCTCCCTAGTACACACTCCCGCAGTGGTGATGGTGAACCTAACGCTCCCTGGTGCATGCTCCCCACGGTGGTGAGGTGAACCTAACGCTCCCTGGTACACACACTCCCACGGTGGTGAAGGTGAACCTAACGCTCAATAGTACACACACTCCCACGGTGGTGACCGTGCACCTAACGCTCCCTGGTACACACACTCCCACGGTGGTGATGGTAAACCTAACGCTCCCTGGCACACAGACACCCATGATGGTGAACCTAACCCTCCCTGGTACACACACTCCCAAGGTGGTGATGGTGAACCTAACGCTCCCTGGTACACACACTCCTACGGTGGTAATGGTGAACCTAACGCTCCTAATTTTACACACACCCACGGTGGTGATGGTGAACCCTAACAGCTCCCTGGCTGCTCCCGGTGGTGATGATGAACGCTAACTATCCTGGGCACACTCTCACAGTGATGGTGAACCTAATGCTCCCTCTTTCACACACTCCCATGGTGTAGATGGTGAACATAATGCTCCATGGTACACACACTCCCACGGTGGTGATGGTGAACCTAACCCTCACTGGTACACACACTCCCAAGGTGGTGATGGTGAACCTAACGCTCCATGGTACACACACTCCCACGGTGGTGATGGTGAACCTAACGCTCCCTGGTACACACACTCCCACGGTGGTGATGGTGAACCTAACGCTTCCTGGGACACACACTCCCACGGTGGAGATGGTGAACCTAACGCTCCCTTGTACACACACTCCCACGGTGGTGATGGTGAACCTAACGCTCCCTGGTACACACACTCACATGGTGATGATGGTGAACCTAACGCTCCCTGGTACACACACTCCCATGGTGGTGACGGTGAACCTAACACTCCCTGGTACACACACTCCCACGGTGGTGATGGTGAACCTAACGCTCCCTGGTGCACACACTCCCACGGTGGTGATGGTGAACCTAATGCTCCCTCTTACACACACTCCCCATGTGAGGTGTTGATGGTGGTTTCGTGCTCACGGGTGCACACACTCTCATGGTGGTGATGGTGAACCTAACCACTCCTGGTACACACCTCCCAGGTGGTGATGATGAACCTAACCCTCCATGTTTTGCTCCCACCCATGGTGGTGATGGTGAACCTAACTCCCTGTTGCACACACTCCCACAGTGGTGATAGTGCCAAACCTACTTGCTCCTGGCACACAGGCACCCACGATGGTGAGCCTAACACTCTGTTTTACACACTCCAACAGTGGTGATGGTGAACCTAATGCTCCTGGCACACACACATCCCACGGCGGTGAACCTAACACTCCCTGGTACACACACTCCCACGGTGGTGATGGTGAACCTAACGCTCCCTGGTACACACAATCCCACGGTGGTGAACCTAATGCTCCCTGGTACACACACTCCCATGGTAGTGATGGTGAACCTAACCCTCCCTGGTACACACACTCCCAAGGTGGTGATGGTGAACCTAACGCTCCCTGGTACACACACTCCTACGGTGGTAATGGTGAACCTAACTCTCCCTGGTACACACACCCCCACTTTGGTGACGGTGAACCTAACGCTCCCTGGTACACACACTCCCACGGTGGTGATGATGAACGTAACTATCCCTGGAGCACACACTCTCACGGTGGTGATGGTGAACCTAATGCTCCCTCTTACACACACTCCCATGGTGTAGATGGTGAACATAATGCTCCCTGGTACACACACTCCCATGTGGTGATGGTGAACCTAACCCTCACTGGTACACACACTCCTAAGGTGGTGATGGTGAACCTAATGCTCCCTGGTACACACACACTCCCACGGTGGTGATGGTGAACCTAACGCTCCCTGGTGCACACACTCTCACGGTGATGATGGTCAACCTAATGCTCCCTCTTACACACACTCCCATGGTGTCGATGGTGAACATAATGCTCCCTGGTACACACACTCCCACGGTGGTGAACCTAATGCTAACTGGTACACACACTCCCACGGTGGTGATGGTGAACCTAATGCTCCGTGGTGCACACACTCTCACGGTGGTGATGGTGAACCTAACCCTCCCTGGTACACACACTCCCATGGTGGTGATGGTGAACCTAACGCTCCCTGGTACACACACTCCCACGGAGGTGATGGTGAACCTTACCCTCCCTGGTACACACACTCCCATGGTGGTGATGGTGACTCTAACATTCCCTGGTACACACACTCCCACGGTGGTGATGGTGAACCTAACGCTCCGTGGTACACACACTCCCACAGTGGTGATGGTGAACCTAATGCTCCCTGGTACACACTCCCACGGTGGTGATGGTGAACCTAAATCTCCCTGGTACACACACTCCCACGGTTTTGATGGTGAATCTAACATTCCCTGGTACACACACTCCCACGGTGGTGATGGTGAACCTAACGCTTCCTGGTACACACACTTCCACGGTGGTGATGGTGAACCTAACGCTCCCTGGTACACACACTTCCACGGTGGTGATGGTGAACCAAACGCTCCAAGGTGCACACACCCACACGGTGGTGATCGTGAACCTAACGCTCCCTGGTACACACACTGCCACGGTGGTGATGGTGAACCTAACGCTCCCTGGTAAACACACGCCCATGGTTGTGACGGTGAACCTAACGCTCCCTGGTACACACACTCCAACGGTGGTGATGGTGATCCTAACGCTCCCTGGTTCACAGACATCGATGATGGTGAACCTAGCACTCCCTGGTACACACACTCCCAATGTGGTGATGGTAAACCTAACGCTCCCTGGTACACACTCCCACTGCGGTGAACCTAACGCTCCCTGATACACACACTCCCACGATGGTGATGGTGACCCTAACGCTCCCTGGTACACACACTCCCACGGTGGTGATGAACCTAACGCTCCCTGGTACACACACTCCCACAGTGGTGATGGTGAACCTAATGCTCCCTGACACACTCCCACGGTGGTGATGGTGAACCTAACTCTCCCTGGTACACACACTCCCACGGTGGTGATGGTGAATCTAACATTCCCTGGTACACACACTCTCACGGTGGTGATAGTGAACCTAACGCTCCGTGGTACACACACTCCCACGGTGGTTATGGTGAACCTTACGCTCCCTGGTACACACACTCACACGGCGGTGACCCTAACGCTCCCTGGTACACACACACTCCCACGGTGATGATGGTGATCCTAACCCAACCTGGTACAGACACTCCTACGGTGGTGATGGTGAATCTAACGCTATCTGGTACACACACTCCCACGGTGGAGATGGTGAACCTAACGCTCCCTGGTACACACACTCCCACGGTGGTGATGGTGAACCTAACGCTCCCTGGTACACACACTCCCACGGTGGTGATGGTGAACCCAACGCTCCCTGGTACACACACTCCCCACGGTGGTGATGGTAAACCAATCGCCCCTGGCAATAACACACTTACTCTGTGGTGATGAGAACTTAATCACCCTGGTAATAATAATAATTCCCCACGGAGATGGTGAACCAACGCTCCCTGGCACAATAACACTCCCCACGGTGGTGATGGTGAACCTAATGCCCATGGTAAACACACCTCTACGGTGGTGATGGAAAAAACCTAACGCTCCTCATAATACTCACACGGCGGTGAACCTAACGCTCCCTGGCACACACCCCAATAATGATGGTGATGGTGAACCCACGTTCCTGAAAATAACACACTCCCACTGCGGTGAACCTAAATGCTCCCTGGTTCCACAATTCCCCACGATGGTGATGAGACCCCCAACGCTCCCTGGCACACACACTCCCACGGGGGTGAAGGTGAACCTAACGCTCCCTGGTACACACACTCACACGGTGGTGATGGTGAACCTAATGCTCCCTGGTACACACACTCCCACGGCGCTGAACCTAACACTCCCTGGTACACACACTCCCACGGTGGTGATGGTGAACCTAACGCTCCCTGGTACACACACTCCTACTGCGGTGAACCTAACGCTCCCTGGTACACACACTCCCACTGCGGTGAACCTAACGCTCCCTGGTACAACACTCCCACGATGGTGATGGTGACCCTAACGCTCCCTGGTACACACACTGACACGTTGGTGATGGTGAACCTAACGCTCCCTGGTACACACACACCCACAGTGGTGATGGTGAACCTAATGCTCCCTGGTACACACTCCCACGGTGGTGATGGTGAACCTAACGCTCCCTGGTACACACACTCCCACGGTGGTGAAGGTGAACCTAACGCTCCCTGGTACACACACTCCCACGTTGGTGAAGGTGAACCTAACGCTCAATGGTACACACACTCCCACGGTGGTGACCGTGAACCTAACGCTCCCTGGTAGACACACTCCCACGGTGGTGATGGTAAACCTAACGCTCCCTGGCACACAGACACCCACGATGGTGAACATAACACTCCCTGGTACACACACTCCCACGGTGGTGATGGTAAACCTAACGCTCCCTGGTACACACAATCCCACGGTGGTGAACCTAATGCTCCCTGGTACACACACTCCCACGGTAGTGATGGTGAACCTAACCCTCCCTGGTACACACACTCCAAGGTGGTGATGGTGAACCTAACGCTCCCTGGTACACACACTCCTACGGTGGTAATGGTGAGCCTAACGCTCCCTGGTACACACACCCCCACGGTGGTGATGGTGAACCTAACGCTCCCTGGTACACACACTCCCACGGTGGTGATGATGAACGTAACTATCCCTGGAGCACACACTCTCACGGTGGTGATGGTGAACCTAATGCTCCCTCTTACACACACTCCCATGGTGTAGATGGTGAACATAATGCTCCCTGATACACACACTCCCATGTGGTGATGGTGAACCTAACCCTCACTGGTGCACACACTCTCACGGTGGTGATGGTGAACCTAATGCTCCCTCTTACACACACTCCCATGGTGTCGATGGTGAACATAATGCTCCCTGGTACACACACTCCCACGTTGGTGAACCTAATGCTAACTGGTACACACACTCCCACGGTGGTGATGGTGAACCTAATGCTCCCTGGTGCACACACTCTCACGGTGGTGATGGTGAACCTAACCCTCCCTGGTACACACACTCCCATGGTGGTGATGGTGAACCTAACGCTCCCTGGAACACACACTCCCACGGAGGTGATGGTGAACCTAACCCTCCCTGGTACACACACTCCCATGGTGGTGATGGTGAATCTAACATTCCCTGGTACACACACTCCCACGGTGGTGATGGTGAACCTAACGCTCCGTGGTACACACTCCCACGGTGGTTATGGTGAACCTTACGCTCCCTGGTACACACACTCACAGGGCGGTGAACCTAACGCTTCCTCGTACACACACTTCCACGGTGGTGATGGTGAACCTAACGCTCCCTGGTACACACACTTCCACGGTGGTGATGGTGAACCAAACGCTCCAAGGTACACACACCCACACGGTGGTGATGGTGAACCTAACGCTCCCTGGTACACACACGCCCATGGTTGTGACGGTGAACCTAACGCTCCCTGGTACACACACTCCAACGGTGGTGATGGTGATCCTAACGCTCCCTGGTTCACAGACATCGATGATGGTGAACCTAGCACTGCCTGGTACACACACTCCCAATGTGGTGATGGTAAACCTAACGCTCCCTGGTACACACTCCCACTGCGGTGAACCTAACGCTCCCTGATACACACACTCCCACGATGGTGATGGTGACCCTAACGCTCCCTGGTACACACACTCCCACAGTGGTGATGAACCTAACGCTCCCTGGTACACACACCTGCAGATGGTGAACCCACGCCCCTGGCATGCCACACCTCCACGGTGGTATGAACCCACCCCTGCACACACACACTTACGTATGGTGAATCTAACATTCCCTGGCACACACACTCCCACGGTGGTGATGGTGAGCCTAACGCTCCGTGGTACACACACTCCCACGGTGGTTATGGTGAACCTTACGCTCCCTGGTACACACACTCACACGGCGGTGACCCTAACGCTCCCTGGTAAACACACACTCCCACGGTGGTGATGGTGATCCTAACCCAACCTGGTACAGACACTCCTACGGTGGTGATGGTGAACCTAACGCTATCTGGTACACACACTCCCACGGTGGAGATGGTGAACCTAACGCTCCCTGGTACACACACTCCCACGGTGGTGATGGTGAACCTAACACTCACTGGTACACACACTCCCACGATGGTGTAGGGGAACCTAACGCTCCATGGTACACACACTCCCAAGGTGGTGATGGTGAACCTAACGCTCCATGGCACACAGACACCCACGATGGTGAACGTAACACTCCCTGGTACACACACTCTCACGGTGGTGTTGGTGAACTTAACGCTCCCTGGTACACATACTCCCACGGTGGTGATGGTGAACCTAACGCTCCCTGGTACACACACTCCCACGGT
>NW_024726702.1:0-14402 GCF_018991925.1 Homarus americanus | reverse complement strand
TCTGGGCTTCGGAATGGGCTGTATATCTGCCTTCTTCCATTCCGGTGGGAGTCTTTGTGCTGTCCACGAAGCATTGATGGCTTGCAGCAGAGCCTGGTGTCCGGCTGTACCGGCATGAGAAAGCATGGAGTAGGTTATCCTGTCGGCCCCTGGAGCTGTATCCTTGCTTCGTTTTAGCGACTTCTGGAGTTCTTGCTGGTTGAATGGTCTGTCAGTGTCATCTTCACTGTTGCAGGCCTCTTGGATCGTCTGGAGTCTGACCTGTCGCAGACGCCGTTGTGTCTCCTCCGCCTGTCTCGGGAGGTTCTTCGTTGCTGCTCGGTCAGAGAACAGTTTTGCAAGTCTCTCGGCCTCCTCTTCTGGGTTGGGATGAGTTGGTGGTGGTGGTGGTGTTGCCTTCCCAGATGCCCTTCGGATCTGGGCCCACATCTTGCCAAGGGAGGTGTGCTCGTTCAGTTCGGAGTACCACTTGAGCCAGCTTACGTTTTTAATTTCTTCCTTCTCTTCCCTGGTATCCTTAACTATGACTTGCAGGAGATGTCTGTTTGTTGCCGTGGGATGTCTCCTGTAGTTTCTTCGGGCCATGTTCACTCTGTGGTTGAGTTCTTTCACGCTGGGACAGTAGTACCAGTAATCATTGTACTGTCTTGATGTGGGTTTTGTTTTTGGGATAGCCTCTTCTGCCGCTAGGTGAAACGCCTCGACCAATTGGTGGTGGAGGGTTGTCTCATCCGCGGGTGCTGCGCCGGCCGGCTGTGATTTTTCGCGCCACTTAGCCAGGTGTTTCTTGAAGAGTCCCCAGTCTGCCTTTTGAGTGTTGTATCTCCATCTCGGGGGGGGTGGAGTGGGGAGTTTGTTCACCTTCAGCGTTGTTAGGGTGGCGAAGTGGTCACTGGTCAGCGTGGGGTGTATCTGCCAGGAGGCCGAAGGCTGTAGTGCACTGGAGACGAAGGTTAGATCTAGCCTTCCTCCCCTAGTGTGGGTGGGCTCTCCGGTGTTCAGGAGGCAGATCTCGGGTGTATCTTGAAAGGTGGTGTATAGGTGTAGGCCGTCTTCATTTGTGGGGCTTGCCGAGCTTAGGAAGGGATGATGTGCGTTGAAATCCCCTCCTATGAGTGTGGCGTGGTCAGCGGCCGAAGCAAATAATTGAGTAACCTCCAGTGAGCCCCTTGGGTTCTTGTAGATGTTGTGAACAGTTAATTCCCGTTCTTGGAGGGTTACTTGACGGCCTGTGTCTCGATGTTTTCCCCACATGGAAATTGCTGCGTGACATCGGCGGAGGGTATGCTTGACTTGACCAAGATCATACATCCTCTTGTTGACGCCTGCGTGAAATGCCTCCTGTATGTCTTGTAACCGCTGAATTTGAAACAGTGGTGTTCTTGTAGAAGTGTTTCTTGTAGGAGTATGATGTCAAGCTTGTCCTTGGCTGCTGCTTCTTGTAGGAGGTGTTTCTTGTTTTTGATGCCCTGAGCATTCCATGTTAGGATGTTCAGGGTGCTGACGTTTTCCACCACTGTTTCATCGGGGCCTTCTGGTGGTTCTCGATGGAGATGTCCAAGTTCGATTCCAACTGAATCAGGTCCATGTCTTCGTGTTCTGTGGTTTTTGCCTTCTGGGCCGTGGTTCGGTTCAGGGGAGTTGAAACGTCCAGTTTCTTTCTGGGAGCTGTCGGTATCTTGGGAGCTGTTGGTATCTTGGGTTCTCTGGTGGCCTTCTTCGGTGTAGAGTGTACCTCGGCTGTTACTCGTGTGCGGACCGGCGTGGCTTCCTCCACTGAGGTGGCTGGAGCTGTGGCGACTTGCCCGAGGACGCTCCCCATGAGTATTTGGAGCTGTGTGGGTTGGATCTTGTGGCCCAGTAGTCCGGCTAGGCCCTCCGCGAAGGTTGTCAGTACCTTGGCTAGGTCTGATATGTGTATCATTCCTTCTGGTGCCTTGGTGTGTGCTTCTTTTGTCTTTCTCGTGGTTGTCGTTGTCTGCTGCTTGGGTGGCTGAGGTGTGGCTGTAGTGAGGCCAGGAAACTGGGCTGCACTTTGGGTGTTGACTGGCTGAGGAGGTTGTCTCTGTTGTTTGGGCCTTTGGGTTCCCCACACGAAGGTACTTGGTGGGGCTGGTGTGTAGGCGGTGGGGGCCGGTCTTGCTGCTGGTCGGTTTGCCTGGACCCTCTTTGTTCTCTCGGAGCATCCAGGATTCCAGGCGTGGTGTTTGCCCCCGCAGTTGGCACACTTGGGGGCAATTTTTTCCCCATTTTTCAGCTTGGTGAGGCAGGAGTGTGTGCCGTGCTTCTGTGCGCAGACTGCGCAGATTTCCCTGTACGTGCACCTTGTCTGATGGTGCCCGTATTTCTGGCATCTGAAGCATCGCAGGGGCTCTGGGACGAAGGGCCTCACTTCGTAGATCCCCCAGGTTTTGAGGTCTATGGTGCTGGGGGGTGAGCCGTAGTGCGTTATGAGCACTTGTTTCGTGGTGGCCGTCTTGTCGGACAGGGGAGAGCATCTCTCGGCTTTTAGGATCTTCGGGTGGTTCTCCAGGGGTTCGAGAGGTAGTTCCTTTGGGTACCGGAGGACTACCGACTTCATCAGTTTCTGGGCGGGGTCTAGCTTGGTTGAAGTAATGGTGGTGGTGTTTTGCAGGTAAGTGTCGAGGGTGGTGGCGGAGTTCTTGTCTTTGGGGTGAACGATCATCTCCCCCTTTAGGTTGGGCCGCACTGAGAACTTGGCCAGAGGTTTTAGCTTTTCCATCTCTGTGACGGCGGCATATGTTGTTTTTGCGTCCGTTTTCGTGATCCGGAATTTTGGCAGTGTCGTTGGAGGTGAGCTGGTGGTGGTGATGGGTGCCTTGGGGGCTGCTTGACGGCATCGTTTCCCGAAAAAGCACGTCGGCGTTTCTTATTTTCTACCTTCGTCCAGTTGTCCTCAGTAGCGGTAGCAGTGGTGGTGGTGGTGGAGGTGGTGGTGGTGGTGGAGTTGTTGGAGGTGGTGGCAGAGTTCCTAGCTTTTCAGGGCTTCGTTGAAGGCGCGTAACTGGTCTGCTTTCTCTGTGCGAAGCCTGTCGTGGTTCGGGTCGTCAGGTTGGCGGTTCAGGCGGGGATCGCGGTTAGGAGGGCGTACGCGCTCCATAACCGGGTTGTTGTTGTTGTTGTTTTTTATTTTTTTTTTTAGATCCTACCTATTCCGGTTGAGTAAATAGCAAAGGAATTACAGCACTCCCCACTAGCTGGTGGTCGTAGAGTGGTTCCTGAGCTTCTCTCACGGAGCCCCGATTGGGGAAGCCTACTTCCTAGTGTATGTGACTGCTCACTTATAGACGTGAGCTAAGTGTGCCTATTTGGGAAGGATAAGGATTGCGACCCTCTTTCCAGGTGGACCCGCACGATCACGGTTTTCCTGGAAAGACTCGGCTGGGGAGGGTTTTGCTCCGACCCCCTTTCGTGTTCACAATCTCCTGGGAGGGAGGTGAACAGTTACAGGGGGGACCGCAGGACGAATACACTTTTGAGGGTGCAGGTCCCTAGGCCAGAGCGAAAAAGGAAAAATAGTAGTAGAAGGAAAAGGGCTCAAACCACGCCGGGAATATCGCGCTATAACTGCTCTCCAGCTGGAGTGTGGGTCACTCACACCACCAGTGGGGAGGGCAAGCTAATGCTCGATAAACCAAGAACGCTCGTGAGTTGTTGTGGGCGATGACAGTCGTGGGTGGTCCGGTCCGGGAAGATGGCCAACAATGGCACAAGGGAGAGGGCGGTCTTCAAAGTTCCGGGTCCAGCAGGAGGTCTTGTTGAGAGGTCTTCTTCGTTCAGGAGCGATGTGATGAGTGGGCGGCCCGGCAGGCGGGCGGGCTTATATACAGACATTCTCCACCTCAGTGGCCACCTCATTGGCCACGAGTGCCGCATGCGTCATCCGCAAGCTACGCCCCACCTCCAAGAGGGAGGGACGGCCTTGGATGAACGATACTACCGCTGCGTCCACAGCACGCCACCTACTCCCACCAAACCGTGGGCGAAGCCACACCAGGACCACCTGTAGTAGCAACCACAACAACATGACTGGACGAGGCAAAGGAGGCAAGGGACTTGGAAAGGGTGGCGCCAAGCGTCATCGTAAGGTGCTTCGTGACAACATCCAGGGTATCACCAAGCCCGCCATTCGTCGTCTAGCTCGGCGTGGAGGTGTTAAACGTATATCCGGCCTCATCTACGAGGAGACCCGCGGCGTCCTCAAGGTGTTTCTGGAGAACGTCATCCGTGACGCCGTCACCTACACCGAGCACGCAAAAAGGAAGACCGTCACCGCCATGGATGTGGTTTATGCCCTGAAACGGCAGGGCCGCACCCTTTATGGTTTTGGTGGTTAATCAACCTGATGGACGGGCGCACACCACCACCACCACCACGACAAACAAATATACGGACCTAATTTTAGGTCCACATTTAAATCGCTAAAGAGTTGGTTAGACACTGAGTAAATCGTTGAAAATATATCCAATAACATGATCCTCTCTAATTCTGGACTTGTGGTATGAGTATAGGTTGTGTGTGAACGTGTTGGAACCACTTCCTAATAATCAGTCAGTCAGTCAGTCAACATTCACCTAACCTCCAGGTACCTCACCTAACTTCCTGTAGCGTCACCGAACCTCACGAAATGTAACCCAATGTAGTTTATAATCTATCCTAACATGACATAACATAACCACGCACTATATTACTTCGGTAAGAGTAATGAGTTTTAATACGCAAAGTTGCAGTTAGCATACATACATACATACATACATACATACATACATACATACATAACATGCTAGTGGCAGGGGGGATTGAAGTGAATTTTAGGAGGATAGAATAGGTGCAGTGGCTAAACAGCGCTTGCGTGAGGGACTTTAAGCAGCAACTCGCCTGGATGCGGCAGGATAGAGTCAGGTCAAGCGTCCGGTGCATGTTGGGTTCCGCCATGGTTTCTCAGTGTTTGGTCGGCTTGATTGTGTGTGTGTTGTTTTCTTGTTTGGAGGAAATGTCTTGGTATTCTTCTTCTTAGCTTGAAGTTGATTTTCTTCTAACTCTTCTCCTCTTGTTGTTCGTCTTCCCCGTGTCTGCTATCATTCTGTAAAGACTCTATATATGTATGTAGGTATGAGTGAGTAACAGTTGCCGGTTACAGTGATACTTCATATTCGCTGGTGTTGTACTGTATGGCTTCGGTATTTCTTAATATACAAACGGCACCGTTAGGGGATTGAGGTATTTAAAAACCAGCCTACATTACTTATATATAGAAATAAATAATGTGGCTTGGACAATAATGACGACTACTCTCTCCTACCTAACCCAAACAAGGGCTTTTCGAAAGTATACATTGGACACAATTGACTTAGTACATACATTGGTGGTTTAACAAAAGCCCTCATTAGAGAAAGGTGAAGGAGCACACAGTGAACATACAGATTAATGTTTGCACGCATAGATCATGTAAGGTGAGGTGTTGAACACCAGACACGTAGTGTAGTAACTCCCTCACAGATGGCGTTATGAGGGGCCTGATGATGTAGCAGTTACCTCACAGATGGTGTTATGAGGAACTTCACATGATGATGCTGTAGCAAAACATTCACTACGTGGTGTCGTAGCATCTTGGGGACACCACGTGGTCCACATGACTCACTCATTCAAGTGGGTGAGGTGTGGTCCCAGGCCTCTCTATCGTGGAGTCTCAGGGGAAGTATAACCGGGTACCTGGGACCTCACTGTGTGAAGGTGGTTAGCTAGCTTGGGTAAGACTCAACTGCCGAGTTGTTTTTCACTGAGTTAAGCACTGTTCACCACTATTCATCACTGGTTCCATTCCTTTGCCAAATGAGGTAGTACCTTATGGCAAGAACTTGTTGATAGTCCGGTGGGGAGGAGGGTTCAGGGGAGTGAGTTGGTATGGGCCAACATATATAATAATAATAATAATAATAATAATAATTAACGGTTTATTGAAAGTGCTTGGCAGCCAGAAGGCTGAAAATATACAGTTACATATTTGGGGAATGGGTTACGAATTACAAATAATATACAAGTAACATGAGTGACACAAATAAGACATATAATAACTAGCTGGGGAAAAGCTCAAACTACAGTTCATTTCAACATAGTGACAGTGCAAGGAGTAGTGTTTACTGGGAGTGAGTACACTGATTTATTACAAGTTATCGATAATTTTTACAATGGTTGGGACTGGGCTGTTCTTATAGAGATCAGTTCGTGCACGTATGGGCTGGATGCGGTTGTGGTGTCGAAGAGCAATTCTCGGACTAGGGATCTCAGGTGGTAGTAGGAGCCGGTGTCGGGGATGGTGTAGAAGCTTCTTACCAAATTTGCAGATGAGGTCGTGGTGATGGTCAGTGAGAGTCTAAAGGGTCGGTCAGTGTGTTGAGCGCTTCTTGATATGTGGAGTAGGAAGGGTAGAGAATAATCTTGCATGGCCTCTTTTGCACTTTTTCTAGGTGTTTACGTTGTGTGGCATTTAGGGAAGAAGACCAGGTGAGCTTGGGAAGTATGAATGTTGTGTAAACACTGAGGAGCTCGTGTGCAGGAACACCGAGGGACTTGAGTCGGCGTAGGAGGTGGAGACGGAAACTGGAGGATTTGATAACTTCACTGACGTGTGGTTTCTAATTTAGTTTGTTGTCTATATGTATGTGTGTGTGTGTGTGTATATACTACTGTACTTTTTAGATCCTCCTACGCAACCTAACCTATTATAGTTAAGTATAGTAGGCTATACACTATTTTGTTAGTATGTGTTATAAAATGTAATTGCATGTTATTATTATTAATATTATTATTATTAATATTATTATTATTCTTATTATTATTAGTATTATTATTATTATTATTATTATTTTTATTATTGTTATTATTATTACATACTAATATAATACTAAGTTGCCCACCAGATTTCCTCAGAGATGGGAGGAGCACATTGGCGGCGGTGTTGTTTATACTCCGCCCGATTACTGATTCCTATTCACCGAGCCAGAGCTGGCGGGCGGCGTGTTATGTGCCACGTTTTGTTTCCCATTGGGCGTACCGCTCAGCTGGGGAGTTGGAGATTTCATAAAAAGAAAGTTTGAGTGGAGAGCACACCTTTTCCTTCACATACAGTTATCTTAGACCATCTACTAGTATAATAGTTTGCACAAAAATACTCTACACTCTTTATAGGTTATTGTTATGTTGTTGTTTTTTTTTTTACTTCTCATCAGATTGTGCATTCAACTAATATACACTAATAGTGTGTTTATTATTATGTTTTATAGTATTATTTCGTAAAATATTGGGTAACACAATTATAGTCACTAGTATAGTCTATTATATTATTGGGGTTTATAGCAGTTTGTGGTCTAATAGTATCATGCTTTATGAGTGGTGTTCTATGTAGTGATGATTAGGCAATAAAATATGCTTTGGGTGTTTATAGCAGTTTGTGGTCTACTAGTATCATGCTTTATGGGTGGTGTTCTATGTAGTGATGATTAGGCCATAAAATATGCTTTTGGTTTATTGCTAACAAAATATACTTTGCTCTACCGCTGTAGTGCAATACATGGTGAAACTTACATACACCGTTAATAAAGTATTGATGGAAGAAGAAGTAAGAGGAAGAATTGTGGAGGTAATGAACAGTGAGACAATGTATAGCCTCCGGGATGGCGGCAGCGTTTCTGTTATTAATATATAATAAGACAATAGGAAAATATGTTGTTGTCTCTACCTGTATTATTACCTTTGCGATAGCATGGTTAAATTTGGGGAGGACAGAGGAAGGAGCAGGAGGTTAGGAAGGGATTTGTAGTGGGAGAGATAGTGTCTGTGATCCTAGGATCACCACTCCTCGGATTATGTCAGTTCAAGTTTAGAAGCTCAATCAACTTTCCCTGATTACGAATTGGCAACCTTTCGATTTACAACAGGTACCTACTTACTGCTACAGTAGGTAGGTGAACAGGGACCAAGGGGGCTAGGAAGAGTGTCCAAACAACTTGCCTGTGTGATGTAGTCGTGGCCAGAATTAGGTTAGGATACAGACACATCTGGCTAGTTAGTAACGCTGTACCCATACCGGAACACTCAGCATGTAAACTTTGTGATACACCTTTAAAGCACTATATTATTGAATGTGACACTGTCAAAGACATCTTGAACTATGTCATTACTTCATTGAGGACATTACATTCTTGCTGTTTATCCCAAATTGGCTAGCCCACACACTGATTAGTCTACAATTACAATATGACTCCAATGTATGCTGCTGGTAAATGTGTACTGTCAATGAACCAGAGTGAAAATAAGGTCGCCTCCCTTGCTGCTGCTGCTGCTGCTTCTGCGCCCTTCTAAGTCCCGTTTAAGTCCCCCACCCCAGGCCCCCGCAGTACCCCTTCACATCTACACCATTCAAAAACATTTACACTCAATTTGCACAGAGTGTTATCCTGCAAAACGTTGATGTCGTATATTTCTCTCTTTAAGTGATATCCTGTGGCTCCGAAAGGAGCCTGTTTGGTTAGGTTGTCTTGTGTGAACGAACCTTGGGTTCTTATTTCTTCTCTGTCTTCTTGGGGAGGAGCACAGCTTGGATGTTAGGAAGGACACCCCCTTGGGCAATGGTGACTCCAGACAGGAGCTTGTTCAGCTCCTCGTCATTGCGAATGGCAAGCTGAAGATGACGCGGGATAATGCGGGTCTTCTTGTTGTCGCGGGCGGCGTTACCGGCCAGCTCGAGCACTTCTGCTGCCAGGTACTCCATGACGGCTGCAAGGTACACAGGTGCACCTGCACCAACACGCTCAGCATAGTTGCCTTTACGCAAGAGACGGTGGATCCTACCCACGGGGAACTGGAGTCCGGCCCTGCTAGAACGGGACTTTGACTTGCCCTTCACCTTGCCTCCCTTGCCGCGTCCTGACATGTTGCTGCTGCTGCTTTTCGTGATAGGAGTTAAATTTCCGCCCGCCACCTTGGTCTTTTATACCAAGCTCAGGATCAGGCCAGGTGGCCGTCTCGCGGACCCAACCAATGTAAGAGAGCCGTAGCTGCAGCCAGTCTGATCCTGAGCGGCCCGCTCGGTATATAAGGAAAAGTTAGTCGGGCCAGTTTTCAATCAATCAGTCTGCTCCTGAGCGTCCCGCTGAACGGACGTCTTTCTAGACCGCTCACTGCAAAGCCAGCCAGCCTATCTCTTACTTTCGACAAACTGCACTATAACTTCAACATCAACCTCATTACCATCACTTCACACAACCGGGAAGCTCGTTCCAGACAACGCCCTTTCTGTGCCTCCCTACTGATCAGGGGTGACTCCTGATCAGAGGCGGCCCTGACTGGGAGATCTGTAACGGTTTTCCGTAGCGGACTCGGGCCGCGATCCCACTGGTGCACTTGCACCCTTGGCTATTTCTCCTTGATCTTCCTTCTTTTTCGCTCTGGCCTGGGGACCTGCACCCTAGAGGTGTATTCGTCCTTGGGTCCCCCCTGTAACTGTTCACCTCCACGGTAGGAGATTGTGAACACGAAAGGGGGTAGGAGCAGAACCCCCCCCCCCTCCGCCGAGCCTTCCTGGGAAACCGTGATCGTGCGTGTTCCACCTAGGAAGGGGGTCGCAATCCTTAATCCTCCACCCTTCCCCTAATAGGTACACTTTAAGCTCACGTCTATAAGTGAGCACATCACCAACAATAGGGATATAGGCTCCCCTAACGGGGCTTCTGGGTGAGTGACACAGGAACCACTCCACGACCACTCGACCAGCAAGTGGCGGTGGGGAGTGCTGTAATTCCTGTGTTTAGGTTGCTCGCCTGGAATAGGTAGGGTGCCGGTAAAAAAACCACAACAAGACTGATGCCACGGAAAACGAATTAAGCAATGACTAGGACAACTGGAAACAGGATACGGGTACGCTCCCTCTTGGGGGGCGTATCCGAAAAACGCAAGGAGGAACTGGGCATACTACTGTGTGCCCAGCTAAACATCAAATTCGCCGCGCTAATCGAAACAAAGGACTCCTACATAGTCCTTTGCCTCGAAGAAAAAGATGTAGATAACATGCTGTCTGTTGAATCAACAAAGAAATTAGAAGAACAAGGGTTCGAAATTGTAATACCACCACAACTACGAGCCAAAAAATCCATAGTAATTAAAAGGGTTGATAAGGACATACTGGTACAATCACCAAGGAATATTGCCAATAATATAGAAGAAAAGAACACATGGGCCAGAGTTGAAGAGGTTGTGCTAATGCCTGGTGCCCCTACCATGATGAAGGTCAGGTTTGCAGAGATCTCCATGGCACAAAAAGCCCTAGAGAATGGACTCTGTATTTCCCACTACCATCTCACAAAGTATCAAATTGAGCAGGAGGAATTTTTTACAATAACACCGTGCTGGAACTGTTATAAATATAATCATCTAGCCATAAATTGTCCACTAAAGGACAAGAAGATCTGCTCCGAATGTGCATCAGAGGGCCATACTTTCAGAGAATGCTGCAACAAAGATAACCCCAAATGCCTGAACTGTGATGGGGAACACCGAACACTAGCAGCGCGTTGTCCCATAAGGAAAGACATAATCAAAAACCTGAGAGAAAAAGAAAGGACAAATAAGAAGATTGAAACAGACCCCAACAAAACATACGCAGCAATCGCAAAGCTACAAGACACCACTACCAAAGTCCTAAATAAAACTAAAGAAAATCCCATCATGCAACCGACATACCTCAATCTAAGTGAAGGATTACCTTTCACAATCCTAGCAAGTATCATCCATGCACACCTTAACAACATTGCAGAACCAGGAAGCTTCGGAAAAACGATCAGAGAAATGTTTGCTGCAAACAATCTACCGGAGGTGAATTTTCCGGACGACGCCCCCTCAACAGAGATATTTAAAATTGTCACAGAGAGTAGCCTGGGAGTAACAAAAGCACAGAAGCACATAACTAAACTAGACACAGAAGAAACCATCATGGAAACAGACCCTATCACCCAAGCAGTCACACCACACCACACCACATCACGCCGCAAATCATCAGGTTCCACAACTCAGCAAGCAGAGAAATTAAAACCTGCAAAAGCTGACCCAACCAAACCGAAAACTAGTAAAGAATCCCTACCTGGCCTTCGTGCCCCCCCACCCTCATCAAGTGATGTGCAACCAGAAGAATTAGGCAACGAAATCGGCATCCGATTCTACTCAGTTAACACACCACCTACAATAACAAATGACAGACTTCTCCAGGAAATAGAGGAAGGCACAGTAAAAGTTACCTACGAAGATGATAGGGTAGAAGAATCCTACATAGAACAACTGATAAATGCAGGACTTATTAACACCAAATACAATAGAATTGAAAGAGTAGATACAATTAAATTTAAGAAAATCAGAACGGGATTGAAGGAGGAAAGGAGTGGACACTCGCCAGGAGATATACGAGCCAGCAGACACCCTACACCAAGTTCTCGGGACCCACGACTACTCAAAACAAAACATTAAAGATAATCCAACACAACGTCCTAGCCTGGAATTCGGCAAGAAAATCAGAACTCACCAACATATACAGCACATTAGACCCTGACATCATTCTCATCAACGCACATGGTAGGAAAAATAGTGAAAAAATCAAGATCTTTAACTACCATGTACATCAAATGAACATACACAACGAACCACATGATGGCATAGCAATTGCCATAAAACGCAACATACAATATAAAATCATTGACAATTTTCAAAGTAACTTTCTGGCAGCCGAAGTAAATACAACAAGAGGGCCAATAACCATCGGAACTTCATATTTAACATTCAGAAGACCAATATTTCCTACAGGGGACATCTTAAAACTAATGAGGCAAAACAATCCAGCATACTTCATAGGAGACCTCAATGCAAAACACACAACCTTAGGAAACAATGTCAGAAACCCAGGAGGAAAAATCCTCCATGCTCTCATCGATCACGGGACAATAACACACCTCGGGCCCGACTTCGCAACTTACATATCAGCCGGCAACACTGGAAAACCAGACATTGTTTTAACCAATAGACATCACCATCTAAACGTACATCTAAAAGCGGGACCAACAACAACCAGTGATCATCTACCCATAATTGCAACTTTATCCACATCCCCGATACAAATCCCATCAATCCCAAGATTTTCACTCAATAAAGCAAATTGGGAAAATTTTAAATCGGAACTTAGCAATAACGAACCAACACTCCTACACAACAAAGACACAACAGAGATTGATAATTCACTGGATACATGGTACAAAGAAGTAACAACAGCAATGGAAAACAACATTCCAAAAACAACATACCGTACATTACCACATGCACAATTAACACATGAAGAGAAAATGATCCAAACTAGATTCACCAATCTATATGAATACACCAAAACACACGGGTGGAGCAATGACACCACAATATTATACAGGAATCTAAAAGAAGAACTGAAAGACATAAGCAAGAACAAACACAATGAAACATGGAACAAGCTGATCCAGGATACACAAGCAGACTACAAAAATCCAAAAGCATTCTGGAAGAAAATAAAAAACCTAATGGGAACAAACTCGGAAGAAACTAGCTACATAAAGGACAAAAACGGTAGAAAGGTAACAGAACCACACGATAAAGAACCAATATTTAGAGAATTCTGGAAGAACATATTCAGAATAAATGACGAAGACAATAGAAGCTTCTGCCAAGAAACAGAACAGGCAACTAAAACATATTTGAGCCAGAACACAGAGAAATGGAAACCTACCAATAAAATCAACCTCGACTTATTAGACATAAACAACCCAATAATTGCCCCATTAACTAAAAATGATATTGCAAAAACAATTGCAAGTTTCAAGAATAAAGCACCTGGCATAAGCCAAATTAATAAAATCGTACTTCAAAACATTCCTCAGTCTATGATCGAACAGCTCAAAAATATATACAATGCCTCACTTGCAACTGGCTTTTTCCCTACCAAATTTAAATTAGCCAAAATCAGACTCATTCCGAAAGCAGGAAAGAACCATACTCAAGCAGAAAACTACAGACCTATATCATTATTGGAAACACCTGGTAAAATATTGGAAAAAATAATCAACAACAGACTGAGAAATTTTCTAGACCAAGAAAACAAATATAACCCGAGACAGCACGGCTTTCGAAAACACCGAGGAACCAACACAGCAATAGCTCTAATATATGAATCAATTGCAAATGCTGCAAGTAACAGAGACCAATGCAACATAATTCTGAGAGATGTTTCAAAAGCATTTGACAAAGTGTGGCATGAAGGATTGAAGTTAAAAATAATCAAATTGGACATGCCTACCAATATCACAGCACTATTATGTAATTTTTTAGATAACAGACAGGCCAAATTAATAATCGACAACCATCTAGGACAAACCTTCATCCTTCATAGCGGAGTTCCCCAAGGCAGTAATATATCGCCGACGTTATACACTGTATACACGGCAGATATGCCGCAACCACGTCAATCAGAATACATCGCTTACGCAGACGATGTAACACAGATAGTCAGGTACCCGGGAAAGTCCAAACAAATGATGGCTATTAGAACATGCAGAGAAATAGAGGTAATAAACGACTATGAACGTAAATGGAAGATAAAAACCAATGTACAAAAACTCCAAATAATTCACATCGCAAAAACAAAACCATTCCCTATTATTGTTAACAACCAACAAATACCATACGCTGCCAAGGGAAAAACATTAGGACTCAAGATATCCAGATGTGGAATAACACCCCACATTAACGAAAGATTAGCTAAGGCAAGATCACAACTTACTAAGCTCAAAAGATTCCGCCAATTGGAAACCAACACGCAATTGCACCTATACAAAGCACTGATCAGACCACACTTAGAATACCCCCCGATACCTCTGAACACAATCTCAAGAACCAATCAACTCAAATATCAAGCAGTACAAAATATAGCCCTCAGAAGAGCGGCAAAACACCAACCACCATACACACAAACAGTACAAGACATACACACAGAACACGGCATAGACCCACTCAACATCAGAATACACACCCAAGCAAATGTAATATGGGAAAATATCCAGCAAGAACAGGATCCCATACTAAACCAACTAATTGAGGAAAACAACAACACATCGCACGGATGGTGGCCTAGAAGCAGGAAAAATGATAACGAAGAACCAGAGCCTCTATATACAAAATAACAACAAAATAACAATAAGAAATAAAAATAAAAATAACTAAAAGATGGGGATCATCCCTCCAGTGCCACAAGGACCTGGAGAGACCCCCCCTAACAAAATATGCCCTCAGGACACCTTAGAACAACCTAGCTTAGCTTG
>NW_024726701.1:0-23784 GCF_018991925.1 Homarus americanus | reverse complement strand
TCTAAGCCCACTTCCGTTCAGTTACGTATTGCTGAAATTACACAAGTGTAAGAGATGTGTGTACACAGGAGTATGCAGGGTGTTGGCCTGAGGTGTCAGAGGTGTACCTGTGAGAGTGTCGAGGTGTACTGGGAGTGTCAGTGGAGTACAAGTGACATAGGTGTCTGGGTGTCCAGTGAATTGTCAGGAGTCTCGGGGGTGTACCTGGAGTTTCAGAGGTTGTACTTTGCGAGGTCAGAGGTGTACCTGAAGTGTCAGCGGTGTACACATGGGAGTGTCTGAGTACCTTGGGGTGTCAGGGAGTGTACCTGGAAGTGTCAGGGTGCACTTCCGGGGTGTCAGGGGGTGCACATTAGGTGTTAGGGAGGTGTACCTGGGGTGTCAGAGGTGCACTTGGGTGTAGGGGGTGCTTGGGTGTCTGAGGTGTACCTGGGAGTGTCAGAGGTGTACCTGGCAGTGTCTGAGGTTTAGCTGGAGTGTCTGAGAGTGTACCTGGCAGTGTCTCAGTGTCCTTGGCAGTGCCAGCGGTGTACACTTGGAGTGTCCGAGCAGTGTACCTGGGAGTGTTAGAGGTGTATCAGGGAGTGACAGAGGTGTACCTAGGAGTGTCAGGAGGTGTACCTGGGAGTGTTTGAAATGTGCCTGGGGTTCTGCGGTGTGCCTCGGTGTAGGGTTGCACCTGAGAGTGTCAGAAGTGTCACGGAGTGTCAGTGGAGTACCTGGGAGTGTCAGAGGTGTACCTGGGAGTGTCAGATGTGTACCTGGGGTGTCCAGAGGTGTATCTGAGGAGTGTGGACTGTACACTGGGAGTGTCCATGGTGTTCCAGGGGTGTCAGTGGTGTACCTGGGAGTGTCAGGTGTGCCTGGGAGTGTGAGGAAGTATGCCTGGGAGTGTCTGGGGTGTGACCTGGGTGTCTGGGGTGTACCTGGGAGAGGTCAGAGTGTACCAGGAGTGTCAGAGAGTTGTACCTGTGAGTGTCGAGGTGTACCTGGGAGTGTAAAGTGTAGGAGTGTCGGAGGTGTACCTGGAAGTGTCAGGTGTACCTGGGAGTGTCTGAGGTGTACCTGGGAGTGTCTGAGGTGTACCTGGCAGTGTCTGAGGTGTACCTGGCGTGTGGCGGTGGCCTGGGAGTGTCAGCGGTGTACCTGAGAGTGTTGGGAGTGTATCAGGGAGTGACAGAGGTACCAGGGATTTTCGGAGGTGTACCTGGGAGTGTTTGAAGTGTACCTGGGAGTTTGCAGTGTACCTGAGAGTGTCCAAGGGTTGTACCTGGAGGTGTCAGAGGTGTACAGGGGTGTTGGTGGTACCCAGTGTCAGGGATGTACCTGGGAGTGTCAGAGGTGTACCTGGGCGTGTCAGAGGTGTATCTGGGAGTGTCGGACGTGTACCTGGGAGTGTCAGAGGTGTACCAGGGAATGGTGGAGTACCTGGGAGTGTCAGAGGTGTGTACCTGTGAGTGTCAAGGTGTGCAGTGTCAGAGGTACCTGGGAGTGTCAGAGGTGTACCAGGATTGTCAGGAATTATTACAAGGTGGTAGTGCACATGGGAGTGTCAAGAGGTGTACCTGGGGTGTCGGAGGTGTACCTGGCAGTGTCAGAGGTGTACCTGGGAGTGTCAGGTGGTGTACCTGGAAATGTCAGTGGACTACCTGGGAGTGTCAAGGTGTACCTGGAAGTGTCAGAGGTGTACCTGTGAGTGTGGGGTGTACACAGGGTGTTGATGTGGCAGGGAATGTCAGTGGCGTACCTGGGAGTGTCAAAGGTGTACCTGGGAGTGTCAGTGGGGTGTACCTGGGAGTGTGAGAAGTGTACCTGGGAGTGTCTGGGGTGCACCAGGAGTGTCTGGGGTGTACAGGAGTGTGGGTGTACCTGGGAGTGTCAGAGGTGTCCTGTGAGTGTCGGAGGTGTACCTGGGAGTGTAAGAAGTGTACCTGGGGTGTCGGGAGGTGTTCCTGGGAGTGTCGGAGGTGTACCTGGCAGTGTCGCGTGGTGTCCTGGGAGTGTCAGAGGTGTACTTGGGGTGTGGGAGGTGTACACTGCAGGGTGCAGATGTGTACCTGGGAGTGTGAGATGTGTGCAGGAGTGTGCAGGGTGTACCTGAGAGTGTCAGTAGTACCTGGGAGTGACATAGGTGTACCTGGGAGTGTCAGAGGTGTACCAGAGTCTGGAGGTGTAACTCAGGGGTGCAGAGGTGTACTTGCGAGGTCAGAGGTGTACCTGGGAGTGTCAGCGGTGTACCTGGGAGTGTCTGAGGAGTACCTGGGAGTGTAGAGGTGTACCTGAAGTGTCAGGAGTTGCACTTCGGAGTGTCAGAGGTGCACCTCGGAGTGTTAGAGGTGTACCTGGGGTGTCAGAGGTGCACCCGGTGTCAGGGTGCAACTTGGGTGTCCGAGGGTGCCTGGGTGTCTGAGGTGTACCTGGCAGTGTCTGAGGTGTAACTGGCAGTGTCTGAGGTGTACCTGGCAGTGTCTGAGGTGTCCTTGGCAGTGTCAGCGGTGTACCTGGGAGTGTCAGCGGTGCCTGGGAGTGTTAGAGGTGTATCGGGGTGACAGAGGGTACCTGGGGTCTGAGGTGTACCTGGGAGTGTTTGAAGTGTACCTGGGAGTTTCTGCGTTGGTACCTCAGGTGTCAGGGTGTACCTGAGAGTGTCGGGGTGTACCAGGGAGTGTCAGTGAGTACCTGGGAGTGTCAGAGGTGTACCTGGAGTGTCAGATGTGTACCTGGGGTGTCAGAGGTGTATCTGGGAGTGTCGGACGTGTACCTGGGGTGTCAAGGTGTTCAGGAATGTCAGTGGGTGACCTGGGAGTGTCGGAGGTGTCCTGCAAGGGTGTAAGTATACTGGGAGTGCTGGTGTGTACCGGGATGTCAGGAGGTGTACCTGGGAGAGTCGGAGGTGTACCGGAGTGTCAGAGGTGTACCTGTGAGTCGGAGGTGTACCTGGGAGTGTAGAAGTGTACCTGGGAGTGTCGGAGTGTACCAAAGTGTCGGAGGTGTACCTGGGAGTGTCAGGAGGTGTATGGAGTGTCAGAGGTGTACCTGGGGTGTCAGCGTTGTACCTGGGAGTGTCTGAGGTGTACCTGGGAGTGTTAGAGGTGTGCCTGGGAGTGTCAGAGGTGCACTTGCGAGTGTCAGAGGTGCACCTTGGAGTGTCTGAGGTGTACCTGGGAGTGTCTGGAGGTGTACCTGGCAGTGTCTGGAGGTGTACCTGGCAGTGTCTGAGGTGTACCTGGTAGTGTCAGCAGTTGTACCTGGGAGTGTCAGCGGTGTACCTGGGAGTATGCGGTGGCACGAGTATGTTAGATACCTGGGAGTGTCAGAGGTGTACCTGGGTGTGTCAGAGGTGTACCTGGGAGTGTCAGAGGTGTACCTGGGAGTGTCAGGGGTGTACCAGGGAGTGTCGCTGGGTACCTGGGGAGTTGAGGTGTATCAGGGTGACAGAGGAGTACCTAGGAGTGTGGTGTACCTAGGAGTGTGAGACACCTGGGAGTGTCTGGGGTGCTTGGGAGTGTCAGAGGGTACCTGGAAGTGTCAGGGTGTACCAGGAGTGTCAGTAGTACCTGGCAGTGTCAGAGGTGTACCTGGGAGTGTCAGAGGTGTACCTGACAGTGTCGTAGGTGTACCTGGGAGTGTCAGAGATGTACCTGGGAGTGTCGGAGGTGTATCTGGGAGTGTAAGAAGTGTACCTGGGAGTGTGGAGGTGTACCTGGGTGTGTGAGGGGTGGCCTGGAGTGTCAGAGGTGTACCTGGGAGTGTCAGAGGTGTACCTGGGAGTGTCAGGGGTGTACTAGAGTGTCGGGTGGTACCTGGTAGTGTAGAGGGCTGTACCTGGGAGGTGTCGGAGATGTACCTGGGAGAAGTAAGAGGTGTACCTGGGAGTGTCGGAGGTGTACCTGGGAGTGTCGGAGGTGTACCTGGGATTGTCAGAGGTGTACTTGGGAGTGTCAGTGGTGTACCTGGGAGTGTCAGCAGTGTACCTGGGGTGTCTGAGGTGTACCTGGGAGTGTCAGAGGTGTGCCTGGGAGTGTCAGAAATGCACTTGGGGGGTGTCAGAGGTGCACCTGGGGTGTCTGAAGTGTACTTGGCAGTGTCTGAGGTGTACCTGGCAGTGTTCGAGGTGTACACCTGGTAGTGTCTGAGTGCTGCAGTGTCAGCGGTGTACCTGAGTGTCAGCGGTGTACCTGGGAGTGTTAGAAGTGTATCAGGAGACAGAGGTACGTAGGAGTCTGAGGTGCACTTGGGTGTGAGAAGTGTGACCTGGGGTGTCTGAGGTGTACCTAGTGTCAGAGGTGTACCTGGAATGTCAGTGGTGTACCTGTTAGTGTCAGAGGTGTACCTGGGAGTGTCGGAGGTGTAGCAGGAGTGTGAAAAGTGTACCTGGAGGGTGTCGGAGGTGTACCTGGAAGTGGTCAGGGTGTACATGTGAGTGTCAGATGTGTGCCTGGAGTGTCAGGAGGTGCAGGGAGTGTCAGAGGTGCACCTTGGAGTGTGAGAGGGTGTACCTGGGCGAGTCAGAGGTGTATCTGGGAGTGTCGGACGGTGCCTGGGAGTGTCAGAGGTGTACCAGGGAATGTCAGTGGAGTACCTGGAAGTGTCAGAGGCGTACCTGTGAGGTGTCAGGGGTGCACTTGGGGTGTCAGAGGTGCACCTTGGAGTGTCTGAGGCAGTGTGCTGGGTGTGCTTGGCAGTGTCTGGGGTGTACCAGGGAGTGTCAGATGTGCACCTGGGAGTGTTAGAGGAGTACCTGGGATCGACAGAGGAGTACCTGGGAGTGTCAGAGGTGTACCTGGGAGTGTCAAATGTGTACCTGGGAGTGTCTGAGTTGTACCTGGGAGTGTCAAAGGTGTACCTGGGGGTGTCATTGGTGTTCCGGGGAGTGTCAGAGGTGTACACGGAAGTGTCAGATGTGTACCTGGAAGTGTCAGAGGTTTACCTGGGAGTGTCTGAGGTGTACCTGGAAGTGTCAGATGTGTACCTGGAAGTGTCAGAGGTGTACCTGGAAGTGTCTGAGGTGTACCAGTGAGTGTCAGTGGAGTACCTGGGAGTGTCAGTGGTGTACCTGGGAGTGCCAGGGGTGTACCTGGGGGTGCCAGGGGTGTACCTGGGAGTGTAAGGAGGTGTACCTGGGAGGTCAAAAGGTGTACCTGGAAGTGTCAAAGTGGTGTACCTGGGAGTGTCTGAGCTGTACACGGGAGTGTCAGAGGTGTACCTGGGAGTGTCGGAGGTGTACCTGGGAGTGTCTGAGGTGTACCTGGGAGTGTCAGGGGTGTACCTGGGAGTGTCAGCGGTGTACCTGAGAGTGTCAGAGTTGTACCTGGGAGTGTCAGTGGTGTACCTGGGAGTGTCAGAGGTCTACCTGGGAGTGTCTGAGGTGTACCTGGGAGTGTATGAGGTGTACCTGGGAGTGTCAAAGGTGTACCTGGAAGTGTCAGCGGTGTACCTGGGAGTGTCTGAGCTGTACACGGGAGTGTCAGAGGTGTACCTGGGAGTGTCGGAGGTGTACCTGGGAGTGTCTGAGGTGTACCTGTGAGTGTCAGAGATGTACCAGGGAGCGTCAGTGGAATACCTGGGGGTGTTATTGGTGTACCTGGGAGCGTCAGTGGTGTACCAGGGAGTGTCAGAGGAGTACCTGGGAGTGTCAGAGGTGTACCTGGGAGTGTCTGAGGTGTACCAGGGAGTGTCAGAGTTGTGCATGGGAGTGTCAGAGGTGTACCTGGGAGTGTCAGGGGTGCACCTAGGATTGTCTGAGGTGTACCTTGGAGTGTCTGAGGTGTACCTGGGAGTGTCTGAGGTGTACCTGGGAGTGTCTGAGTTGTACCTGGGAGTGTGAGAGGAGTACCAGGGAGTGTCAGAGGTGTACCTGGGAGTGTCAGTGGTGTACCTGGGAGTGTCAGAGGTGTACCTGGGAGTGTCGGATGTGTACCTAGGGAGGAGAAGTGTACCTTGGAGTGTCAGAGGAGTACCTGGGAGTGTCAGAGGCTTACCTGGGAGTGTCTGAGGTGTACCTGGGAGTGTCAGGGGTGTACCAGTAAGTGTCAGAGGAGTACCTGGGAGTGTCAGAGGTGTACCTGGGAGTGTCGGAGGTATACCTAGGAGTATCAGGGGTGTTCCAGGGAGTGTCAGAGGAGTACCTGGGAGTATCGGAGGTGTACCTGGGAGTGTGGGAGGTGTACCTGGCAGTGTCAGAGGTGTACCTGGGAGTGTCTGAGGTGTACCTGGGAGTGTGAGAGGTGTACCTGGGAGTGTCTGAGGTGTACCTTGGAGTGTCTGAAGTGTACCTGGGAGTGTCTGTGGTGTACCTGGGAGTGTCTGAGGTGTACCTGGAAGTGTCAGTGGTGTACCTGGGAGTGTCAGTGGTGTACCAGGGAGTGTCAGATGTGTACCTGGGAGTGGTAGAGGAGTACCTGGGATCGTCAGTGGAGTACCTGGGAGTGTCAGAGGTGTACCTGGGAGTGTCAAATGTGTACCTGGGAGTGTCTGAGTTGTACCTGGGAGTGTCAAAGGTGTACCTGGGGGTGTCATTGGTGTTCCGGGGAGTGTCAGAGGTGTACCTGGAAGTGTCAGATGTGTCCCTGGAAGTGTCAGAGGTTTACCTGGGAGTGTCTGAGGTGTACCTGGGAGTGTGAAAGGTGTACCTGGGAATGTCAGAGGAGTACCTGAGATCGTCAGAGGAGTACCTGGGAGTGTCAAATGTGTACCTGGGAGTGTCTGAGTTGTACCTGGGAGTGTCACAGGTGTACCTGGGGGTGTCAGAGGTCTACCTGGGAGTGTCAGAGGTGTACCTGGGAGTAACGGAGGTGTACCTGGCAGTGTCTGAGGTGTACCTGGCAGTGTCTGAGGTGTACCTGGCAGTGTCTGAGGTGTACCTGGCAGTGTCAGACGTGCACCTGGGAGTGTCTGAGGTGCACCTGGCGAGTGCCTGAGGTGTACCTAGGAGTGTCAGTGGTGTACCTGAGAGTGTCGGAGGTGTACCTGGGAGTATCGGAGGTGTAGTTGGGAGTGTCTGAGGTGTACCTGGCAGTGTCAGGGAGGTGCACTTTGGGAGTGTTGGGAGGCACCTTGGAGTGTGAGGGGTACCAAGCGAGTCGGGGAGGTGTATTCTGGGAGTGTCGCCGGACGTACCTGGGAGGTCAGAGGTGTACCAGGGAATGTCAGTGGAGTGCCTGAAGTCGAGGCGGGCTCAGGAGGTTAGTGTGCACTTGAGTGTCACAGAGGTGCACCTTGGAGTGTCTGAAGTGTACTTGGCAGTGTCTGGAGGTGTACTTGGCAGTGTCTGGAGGTAGTACCTGGCAGTGTCAGGGTGTACCCGGGAGTGTCAGGTGGAGTACCTGGGAGTGTCAGAGATGTACCTGGGAGTGTGAGAGGTGTACTCCATGTGTCAGAGGTGTATTCAGAGGTCGGGACGTACTGGGAGGTCAGAGGAGTACCTGGGAGTGTCAGAGGTGTACTCTGTGAGTGTCAGGAGGTGTACCTTGAGTGTCAGGAGGAGTACCTGGGAGCAGAGGTATTCTGGAAGTGTCGGAGGTGTACTTGGGAGTGTGAAAAGTGTACCTGCATTGTCAGCGGTACCTGGGGAGTGTCAGAGGCAAACAGGGAATGTCAGAGGCACCTGGAGTGTCAAAGGTGTACCTGAAGTGTCAGAGGTGTACCAGAGTGTCAGATGGGTACCTGGGAGTGTCAGGAGGTGTACCTGAGGGTGTCGGAGGTGTACCTGGGAGTGTGAGAAGTGGCATCTGGGAGTGTCGGAGGTGTTCCCTGGGAGCACGGAGGTGTACCTGGGAGTGTCATGGTGTACCTGGGAGTGTCTGAGGTGTACCTGGGGAGGTCAGAGTAAAGATGGGAGTATCAGAGGTGCACTTGGGAGTGTCAGAGTTGCACCTGAGTGTCTGGAAGTGCACGGCAGTGCCTGAGTGGCACCTGGCAGTGTTCGAGGTACCTGCAGCCTGAGGTAACTGGCAGTGTCAGCGGTGTACCTGGGAGTGTCATGGTGTACCTGGGAGCAGCAGAAGTGTATCAGGGATTGACAGAGGAGTACCTGGTGGGAGTGTCAGAGGTGTTTAGGGAGTGTGAGAAGGTACCTGGGAGCAAGTCTGGGGGTGCACCCAGAGTGTCAGAGGTGTACCTGAGGGTCAGGGTGTACTAGGGAGTGTTAGTGAGTACCTGGGAATGTCAGAGGTAACTGGGAGTGTTAGAGGTGTACCTTGAGTGTCAGAGGTGTACCTGGAGGCACAGAGGTGTACCTGTGGAGCAAGCCGGAGATGTACCTGGGAGGTGAAAAGTGTACCTGGGAGTGTCGGAGGTAAACCCTGGGAGTGTCTGAGGTGTACCTGGCAGTGTCTGGGGTGCATCTGGGAGCAAGTCAGAGGTGTATCAGTGAATGTCAGTGGAGTGCCTTGGGAGGCTGGGGAGGTACCTGGGAGTGTCAGAGGTGTACCTGGGAGTAACAGAGGTACCTGGGAGTGTTGAGAGGTACCTGGGAGCGTCAGAGGTGTACTTGAGTCAGACGTACCTGGGAGTGTGAAAAGGTACCTGGGAGTGTCGTGGAGGTGCACGTGGCAGTGTCTGGGGGGTGTATCTGGGAGGCTCAGAGGTGCATCAACGAATGTCAGTGGCGTACCTGGGAGCAAGTCAGAGGTGTAATCCTGGGAGTGTCAGAGGTACCTGGGAGCAAGCCAGAGGTGTACCTGGGAGGTGGGAAGAGGTGTACCTGGGAGGTCAGGGGGTGTAACCAGGGAGTGTTACTGGAGTACCTGGGAATGTCAGGGTGGTGTACCTGTTAGTGTCAGAGGTGTATTCTTGGAGTGTCAGAGGTGTACCTGGGAGTGTCAGGAGGTGTACCTGGGAGCAAGCCGAGGTGTACCTGGGAGTGTGAAAAGGGGTACCTGGGGAGTGTCGAGGTGTACCTGGCAGTGTCTGGGGTGTATCTGGGAGGTCAGAGGTGAATCAGTGAATGTCAGTGGCGTACCTGGGAGGCTGGGGAGGTGTAACTGGCAGTGTCAGAGGTGTACCTGGCGTACCTGGGAGTGTCAGAGGTGTAACTGGGAGTGTCAGAGGTGTGCCTGGGAGTGTCAGGGGTACCTGGGAGTGTAGGTGTGTACCTGGGGTGTCAGGGGTGTACCAGGGAGTGTTACTGGAGTACCTGGGAATGTCAGGTGGGTATCCTGTTAGTGTCAGAGGTGCACCTTGAGTGTCTGAAGTGTACTTGGCAGTGTCTGAGGTGTACCTGGCAGTGTCGAGGTGTACCTGGCAGTGTCTGAGGTGGCCTGGCAGTGTCAGCAGTGTACCTGGGAATTGTCAGCAGTGTACCTAGTGTCCAGAGGTGTACCAGGAATGTCAGTAGTACCTAGTGTCAAAGGTGTACCTGGAAGTGTCAGAGTTACATGTGAGTGTCAGATGTGTGCCTGGGAGTGTCAGAGGTGCACTTGGGAGTGTCAGAGGTGCACCTATGAGAGGTGTACCTGGGCGAGTCAGAGGTGTATCTGGGAGTGTCGGACGTGTACCTGGGAGTGTCAGAGGTGTCCACAGGAATGTCAGTGGAGTACCTGGGGTGTCAGAGGCGTACTGGTGGTGTCAGGGGTGCACTTGGGAGTGTCAGAGGGTGCACCTTGGAGTGTCTGGGGTAGCCTTGGTATACAGGTGTACTTGGCAGTGTGAGGTGTACCTGGCAGTGTCAGGGTGTACCAGAGTGTCAGTGGAGTACCTGAGTGTCAGAGATGTACCTGGGAGTGTGAGAGGGTGTACCTGGGCGTGTCAGAGGTGTATCACGAGTGTCGGACGTGTACCTGGGAGTGTCAGAGGTGTACCAGGGAATGTCAGTGGAGTACCTGGGAGTGTCAGAGGTGTACCTGTGAGTGTCAGAGGTGTACTGGAGTGTCAGAGGAGTACCTGGGTGTGCCAGAGGTGTATCTGGGAGTGTCGGAGGTGTACTTGGGAGTGTGAAAAGTGTACCTGGCATTGTCAGCGGTGTACCTGGGAGTGTCAGAGGTGTGCAGGGAATGTCAGTGGAGTACCTGGGAGTGTCAAAGGTGTACCTGGAAGTGTCAGAGGTGTACCTGTGAGTGTCAGATGTGTACCTGGGAGTGTCAGAGGTGTACCTGAGGGTGTCGGAGGTGTACCTGGGAGTGTGGTGTGCCTGGGAGTGTCGGAGGTGTACCTGGGAGTGTCAGAGGTGTACCTGGGAGCGTCAGAGGTGTACCTTGGAGTGTCAGGGTGTACCAGGGAATGTCAGTGGAGTACCTGGGAGTGTCAAGGTTTACCTGGAAGTGTCAGAGGTGTACCTGGTGTAGAGGTGTCCCTGGGTGTCAGGGGTGTGCCTGAGAGTGTCAGGTGGCACTGGGAGAGGTAGAGTGTACCTGGGAGTAACAGGTGTTGGGAGTGTCGGAGGTGTACCCGGGAATGTCTGAGGTGTACCTGAGTGTCTGAGGTGTACCTGGAGTGTCAGAGGTTGTACACAGAGTGTCGGAGGTGTACCTAGTGTCAGAGGTGTACCTGGGAGTGTCGGAGGTGTACCTGGGGTATAAAAGTGTACCTGGAATGTCAGGAGGTTGCTACCTGGGAAGTGTCGGAGGTGTACCTGAGTGTCAGAGGTGTACTTGGGAGGGTCAGAGGTTGTACCTGGGAGTGTCCTTGTGTGCCTGGGAGTGTCTGAGGTGTGCCTGGGGTGTCAGAGGTGTACCTGCGTGTGTCAGAGGTGCACTTCAGGTGTCAGAGGTGCACCTTGGGTGTCAGAGGTGCACCTTGGGTGTCAGAGGTGCATTTCGGAGTGTGAGTGCACTTGGTGTCTGAGGTGTACCTGGGAGTGTCTGAGGTGTACCTGGCAGTGTCTGAGGTGTACCTGGCAGTGTCAGCGGTGCTGGGAGTGTCAGCGGTGTACAGAGTGTTAGAGGTGTATCGGGAGTGACAGAGGAGTACCTAGGGTGTCAGAGGTGTACCTGGGGTGTTTGAAGTGTACCTGGGAGTTTCTGGTGTACCTCAGGTGTCAGAGGTGGTTGGGGGTGAGGGGTGCGCAGGGTGGTAGGGGATACATCCTGGGAGTGTGAGAGGTGGCCTGGGCGTGTCAGAGGTGTATCTGCAGTGTCGGACGTGTGCCTGGGAGTGTCAGAGGTGTACCAGGGAATGTCAGTGGTGCCTGGAGTGTCAGAGGTGTGTCCTGTGGTGTCAGAGGTGTCTTGGGTGTCAGAGGACCTGGGAGTGTCAGTGTGCCTGGGAGTGTCAGGTGTGCAGGGGTGTGAGTGGCACCTGGGAGTGTCAGGTGTACCTGGGAGTGTCAGAGGTGTACCTGGGAGCGTCAGAGGTGTACTGGTGTCAGACGTGGCCACCTAGTGTGAAAAGTGTACCTGAGTGTCGGAGGTGTACCTGGCAGTGTCTGGGGTGTATCTGGGAGTGTCAGAGGTATCAATGAATGTCAGTGGCGTACCTGGGAGTGTCAGAGGTGTAACTGGGAGTGTCAGAGGTGTGCCTGGGAGTGTCGGAGGTGTACCTGGGAGTGTAGAGGTGTGCACCTGGGGTGTCAGGGGTGTACCAGGGAGTGTTACTGGGTACCTGGGAATGTCAGTGGTGTACCTGTTAGTGTCAGAGGTGTATCTTGGAGTGTCAAGTGTACCTGGGAGTGTCAGGGTGTGCCTGGGGTGTCGGAGGTGTGCCTGGGAGTGTGAAAGTGTACCTGGGAGTGTCAGGTGTGCACGGCAGTGTCTGGGGTGTATCTGGGAGTGTCAGAGGTGTATCAGTGAATGTCAGTGGCGTACCTGGGAGTGTCGAGGTGTAACTGGCAGTGTCAGGGTGTACCTGGGAGTGTCAGAGGTGTACCTGGGAGCGTCAGAGGTGTACCTTGGAGTGTCAGACGTGTGCCTGGGGTGTCAGGGTGTTCTGGGAGTGTCTGGGTGTGCTTGGGGTGTCAGAGGTATGCCTGGGGAGTGTCAGGGGTGCACTTGCGAGTGTCAGAGGTGTTGTGAAGTGTCTGAAGTGTACTTGGCAGTGTCTGGGGTGTACCTGGCAGTGTCTGGTGTGGCAGTGTCTGAGGTGTGCCTGGCAGTGTCAGCAGTGTGCCTGGGGTGTCAGCGGTGTACCTGGGGTGTCAGAGTGTGCCAGGGAATGTCAGTGGAGTACCTGGGAGTGTCAAGGTGTACCTGGGAGTGTCAGAGGTGTACATGTGAGTGTCAGATGTGTGCCTGGGAGTGTCAGAGGTGCACTTGGGAGTGTCAGAGGTGCACCTTGGAGTGTGAGAGGTGTACCTGGGCGAGTCAGAGGTGTATCTGGGAGTGTCGGACGTGTACCTGGGAGTGTCAGAGGTGTACCAAGGAATGTCAGTGGAGTACCTGGGAGTGTCAGAGGCGTACCTGTGAGTGTCAGGGGTGCACTTGGGAGTGTCAGAGGTGCACCTTGGAGTGTCTGAAGTGTGTGGCAGTGTCTGAGGTGTACTTGGCAGTGTCTGAGGTGTACCTGGCAGTGTCAGGGGTGTAGGGAGTGTCAGTGGAGTACCTGGGGTGTCAGAGATGTACCTGGGAGTTTGAGAGGTGTACCTGGGCGTGTCAGAGGTGTATCTGGGGGTGTCGGACGTGTGCCTGGGGTGTCAGAGGTGTACCAGGGAATGTCAGTGGAGTACCTGGGTGTCAGAGGGTGGCCTGTGAGTGTCAGAGGTGTACTTTGGAGTGTCAGAGGGTACCTGGGTGTGCCAGAGGTGTATCTGGGAGTGTCGGAGGTGTGCTTGGGAGTGTGAAAGTGTGCCTGGCATTGTCGGCGGTGTGCCTGGGAGTGTCAGAGTGTGCCAGGGAATGTCAGTGGAGTACCTGGAGTGAGGTGTGCCTGGAAGTGTCAGAGGTGTGCCTGTGAGTGTCAGATGTGTGCCTGGGGTGTCAGAGGTGTGCCTGGGGTCGGGAGGTGTGCCTGGGGTGTGAAGTGTACCTGGGGTGTCGGAGGTGTGCCTGGGGTGTCAGGAGGTGTGCCTGGGGCGTCAGAGGTGTACCTTGGAGTGTCAGGTGTACCAGGGAATGTCAGTGGAGTACCCGGTGAGTACCTGGGAGTGTCAAAGGTTTACCTGAAGTGTCAGAGGTGTACTCAGGAGTGTCAGAGGTGTCCCTGGGAGGTCAGAGGTGTACCCGAGAGCAAGCCGGAGGTGTACCTGGGAGAGTGAGAAGTGCACCGGGAGTAACGGAGGTGTTCCTGGGAGGGTCGGAGGTGTACCTGGGAATGTCTGAGGTGTACCTGGGAGTGTCAGAGGTACCTGGGAGGTTCAGGTGTACCTGGGAGGTCAGGAGGTACCTGAGAGTGTCGGAGGTGTACCTGGGAGTGTCAGGAGGTGTACCTGGGAGTGTCGGAGGTGTACCTGGGAGCATAAGAAGGTACCTGGAGTGTCGGAGGTGCACCTGGGAGTGTCGGAGGTGTACCTGGGAGGTCAGAGGTGCACTTGGGAGGTCAGAGGTGTACCTGGGAGTGTCATGTACCTGGGAGTGTTCGAGGTGTGTGCCTGAGTGTCAGAGGTGTACCTGGTGTTGGGAGGTGTACCTCAGAGTGTCAGAGGTGCACCTTTGGAGTGTCAGGAGGTGTACCTTGGAGTGTCAGAGGTGCATTTCGAGTGTCAGAGGTGCACCTTGGAGTGTCTGAGGTGTACCTGGGAGTGTCTGAGGTGCACCTGGCAGTGTCTGAGGTGTACCTGGCAGTGCCTGGGCGGTGGTGCACCTGGAGCGTCAGCGGTGTAACCTGGAGAGTGTTAGAGGTGTATCAGGGAGTGACAGAGGAGTACCTAGGAGTGTCAGAGGTGTACCTGGGAGTGTTTGAAGTGTACCTGGGAGTTTCTGCGGTGTACCTCGGAGTGTCAGAGGTGTACCTGGGAGTGTCAGGGGTGTACCAGGGAGTGTCAGTGGAGTACCTGGGAGTGTCAGAGATGTACCTGGGAGTGTGAGAGGTGTACCTGGGCGTGTCAGAGGTGTATCTGCGAGCACGGACGTGGTACTGGGAGTGCCGAGGCACGTGAATGTCAGTGGAGTGGCCTGGGAGGCTGGGAGGGTGTACCTGTGAGGCCAGAGGTGTACCTTGGAGTGTCAGAGACCTGGGAGTGTCAGGAGTTGGGCCTGGGAGTGCCGGAGGTGTACTTGGGAGTGTGAGAAGTGTACCTGGGAGGCTGGAGGTGTACCTGGGAGTGTCGAGAAATTTGGCAGTGCGTCACAGTGTACCTGAGGTTAGATGTGTACCAGAAATATCAGTGGAGTACCTGGGAGGTCAAGGTGTACCTGAAGTGTCAGAGGTACCTGTGGAGGTCAGAGGTGTACCTGGGAGTGTCAGAGGTGTACCTGAGAGTGTCGTGAGGTACCTGAGAGTGTTGATGTGTACCAGGGAATGTCAGTGGCGTGCACCTGGGAGTGTCAAAGGTGTACCTGGGAGGCCGTGGTGTACCTGGAGTGTGAGAAGTGCACTGGGAGTGTCTGGGTGAACCTGGGAGTGTCTGGGTACCTGGGAGGTCGGAGGTGTACCTGGGAGTGTCAGAGGTACCTGTGAGTGCCTGGAATTGTACCTGGGAGTGTAAAAAGTGTACCTGGAGAGTGTCGGAGGAAACCCTGGGAGTGTCGGAGGTGCACCTGGCAGTGTCAGCGTGTGTACCTATGAGTGTCGGAGGTGTACCTGGGAGTGTCAGAGTACCTGGGAGGCCAGGTGTACCTGGGAGTGTCAGAGGTGTACCTGGGAGTGTCGGAGGTGTACCCGGGAGTTTCAGAGGTACTTCAGTGAGGGTCAGAGGTGTACCTGAGTGTCAGCGGTGTACCTGGGAGTGTCTGAGGTGTACCTGGGAGTGTCAGAGGTACCTGGGAGTGTCAGAGGCACTTCACGTCAGAGGTGCACCCTGAGTAAAAAGAGGCAGGTACCCTCGAGTGTCAGAGGTGCACTCTGAGTGTCAGAGGTGCACCTGAGTGTCTGAGGTACCTGGGAGGCTGGGGAGAGCACGCAGAGTGTCGGAGGTACCTGGGAGTGTCAGAGGTACTTGGGAGGTGGGAGGGCACCTGGGAGTGTGATGTACCTGGGAGTGTCTGTGGTGTACCTGGGAGTGTCAGAGGTGTACCTGAGAGTGTCGAGGTGTACCTGGAGGCTGTGAGTACCTGGGAGTGTCATAGGTGTACCTGGGAGGCCTGGGAGGTGTACCTGGGAGGTGTCGGAGGTGTACCTGGAGTTTTCAGAGGTGTACTCAGAGGGTCAGAGGTGTACCTGGGAGTGTCAGCGGTGTACCTGGGAGTGTCTGAGGTGTACCTGGGAGGTCAGAGGTGTACCTGGGAGTGTCAAACAGTACTTTGAGTGTCAGAGGTGCACCTTGAATATTAGGAGGTGTACCTGGAGTGTCGGGGTGTACCAGGAGCGTCAGTGGAGAACCTGGGAGTGTCAGGAGATGTACCTGGGAGGTGTGAGGTGTACCTGGGCGTGTCAGAGGTGTATTCAAGAGTGTCGGACGTGTACTCAGAGTGTCAGGAGGTGTACCAGGGAATGTCAGTGGGAGGCCTGGGAGGCCAGAGGTGTACCTGTGAGTGTCAGAGGGGTGTACCTGGAGTGTCAGAGGAGTACCTGGGGAGTGCCAGAGGTGTATCTGGGAGTGTCGGAGGTGTACTTGGGAGTGTGAAAGTGTACCTGGCATTGTCAGCGGTGTACCTGGGAGTGTTGGGAGGTGTACTCAGGGAATGTCAGGAGTGCCTGGGAGTGTCAAAGGTGTACCTGGAAGTGTCAGAGGGTACCTGTGAGTGTCAGATGTGTACCTGGGAGGTTGGGAGGTGTACCTGAGGGTGTCGGAGGTGTACCTGGGAGTGTGAGAAGCAAAATTGGGAGTGTCGGAGGTGTTCCTGGAGTGTCGGAGGCACCTGGGAGTGTCTGAGGTGTACCTGGGAGTGTCTGAGGTGCACTGGGAGGTCAGAGGTGCCTGGGAGCACGGGAGGCACTTGGGAGTGTCAGAGGCACCTTGAGTGTCTGAAGTACTTGGCAGTGTCTGGAGTGGCAACCTGGCATTGTCTGGAGGTGTGCCTGGCAGTGTCTGAGGTGTAACTGGCAGTGTCAGCGGTGTGGGCCTGGGAGTTGGGTGTACCTGGGAGCAGCAGAAGTGTATCAGGAGGACAGAGGAGTACCTAAGAGTGTCAGAGGTGTTCTCAGGAGTGTGAGAAGTGTGCCTGGGAGTGACTGGGTGTACCTGGGAGGTGTCAGAGGTGTACCTGGGAGGCTAGGGGTGCAATTAGAGTGTTTGGTGGAGTACCTGGGAATGTCAGAGGTGTGGCTGGGAGTGTTAGGGGTGTGCCTTGGGTGTCAGAGGTGTGCCTGGGTGTCAGAGGTGTGCCTGGGGAGTGTCGGAGATGTGCCTGGGGTGTGAAAGTGTGCCTGGGGGTGTCAGGTGTTCCTGGGAGTGTCAGACGTGTGCACCTGGGAGTGTCTGGTGTTCCTGGGGTGTCGGAGGTGTACCTGGCAGTGTCAGCAGTGTGCCTGGGAGTGTCAGAGGTGTACCAGGGAATTTCAGTGGAGTACCTGGGAGTGTCAAGGTGGACCTGGAAGTGTCAGAGGTGTGCACGGTGAGTGAGAGGTGTGCCTGGGGAGTGTCAGAGTGTGCCTGAGGAGTGTCAGGTGCCTGGGGTGTGAGAAGTGTGCCTGGGGTGTCCTGAGGTGTGCCTGGCGGTGTCAGAGGGTGTGCCTGGGGAGTGTCAGTGGAGTGCCTGGTGTCAAATGTGTGCCTGGGGTGTCAGAGGTGTGCGGGGAATGTCAGTGGAGTGCCTGGGGTGTCAAGGTTTACCTGGAAGTGTCAGAGGTGTGCCTGTGAGTGTCAGAGGTGTCCCTGGGGTGTCAGGAGGTGTGCCTGAGAGTGTCGGAGGTGTGCCTGGGAGAGTGAGAGTGTGCCTGGGAGTAACAGGGGTGTTCCTGGGAGTGTCGGAGGTGTGCCTGGGAATGTCTGGGGTGTGCCTGGGGTGTCAGAGGTGTGCCTGGGGTGTCTGGGGTGTGCCTGGGGAGTGTCAGGGTGTCCACCTGGGAGTGTCGGAGGTGTGCCTGGGGTGTCAGGGGTGTACTTGGGGTGTCGGGTGTGCCTGGGGTGTAAGGTGTGCCTGGGGTGTCGGGGTGTGCCTGGGGAGTGTCGGAGGTGTGCCTGGGAGTGTCAGGGAGTGTGCTGGGAGGGTCAGAGGTGTGCCTGGGGTGTCAGCAGTGCCTGGGAGTGTCTGAGGGTGTGCCTGGGAGTGTCAGAGGTGTGCCTGGGTGTCAGAGGTGCACTTCAGGTGTCAGAGGTGCTGGAGGTGCCAGAGGTGTGCCGTGGAGTGTCAGAGGTGCATTTCGGTGTCAGAGGTGCACCTTGGAGTGTCTGAGGTGTGCCTGGGAGTGTCTGAGGTGTGCCTGGCAGTGTCTGAGGTGTACGCTGGCAGTGTCAGCGGTGTGCCTGCAGTGTCAGCGGTGTGCCTGAAGTGTGGGGTGTATCAGGGAGTGACAGAGGGTACCTGGGTGTCAGAGGTGTACACGGTGTTTGAAGGTGTGCCTGGGGTTTCTGCGGTGTGCCTCAGGTGTCAGAGGTGTACCTGGGAGTGTCAGGGGTGTACCAGGGAGTGTCAGTGGAGAACCTGGGAGTGTCAGAGATGTACCTGGGAGTGTGAGAGGTGTACCTGGGCGTGTCAGAGGTGTATCTGCGAGTGTCGGACGTGTACCTGGGAGTGTCAGAGGTGTACCAGGGAATGTCAGTGGAGTACCTGGGAGTGTCAGAGGTGTGCCTGTGAGTGTCAGGGTGTGCCTTGGAGTGTCAGAGGGACCCGGGAGTGTCAGAGGTGTGCCTGGGGTGTCGGAGGTGTGCTTGGGAGTGTGAAGTGTGCCTGGGAGTGTCGGAGGTGTGCCTGGGGTGTCGGAGGTGTACCTGGCAGTGTCAGCGGTGTGCCTGGAAGTGTCAGATGTGTGCCAGGAAATATCAGTGGAGTACCTGGGTGTCAAGGTGTGCCTGGAAGTGTCAGAGGTGTGCCTGTGAGTGTCAGAGGTGTACCTGGGAGTGTCAGAGGTGTGCCTGGAGTGTCGGAGGTGTACCTGAGTGTTGATGTGTACCAGGGAATGTCAGCGGTGTACCTGGGGTGTTAGAGTGTATCAGGGAATGACAGAGGATTGCCCTAAGAGTGTCAGAGGTGTTCTAGGAGTGTGAGAAGTGCCTGGGGTGACTGGGGTGTGCCTGGAGTGTCAGAGGTGTGCCTGGGAGGGTCAGGGGTGGCTAGGGGTGTTAGTGGGTACCTGGGAATGTCAGAGGTGTAACTGGGAGTAGTGGAGTACCGGGATGTCAGAGGTGTGACTCAGGAGTGTTAGAGGTGTGCCTTGGGTGTCAGAGGTGTACCTGGGAGTGTCAGAGGTGTGCCTGGGGGTGTCGGAGATGTGCCTGGGAGTGTGAAAGTGTACCTAGTGTCGGAGGTGTTCCCAAGTGTCAGGAGGTGTGCCTGGCAGTGTCTGGGGTGTATCTGAGTGTCAGAGGTGTATCAGTGAATGTCAGTGGTGCCTGGGTGTCAGAGGTGTGCCTGGGGTGTCGAGGTGTGCCTGGGTGTCAGAGGTGTGCCTGGGAGTGTCAGAGGTGTGCCTGGGAGCGTCAGAGGTGTGCCTTGGAGTGTCAGACGTGTGCCTGGGGAGTGTCTGGGGTGTTCTGGGGTGTCGGAGGTGTACCTGGCAGTGTCAGCGGTGTGCTGGGGAGTGTCAGAGGTGTGCCAGGAATTTCAGTGGGTGCCTGGGGTGTCAAGGTGTGCCTGGAGGTGTCAGAGGTGTGCCGGTGAGTATGAGAGGTGTGCCTGGGGTGTGGGTGTGCCTGGAGTGTCGGAGGTGTGCCTGGGGTGTGAGAAGTGTGCCTGGGGAGTGTCTGGGGTGTGCCTGGCGGGCAGGGGTGTGCCTGGGGTGTCAGTGGAGTAGCAAGTGTCAAATGTGTGCCAGTGTCAGAGGTGTACCAGGGATGTCAGTGGAGTGCCTGGGGAGTGTCAAGGTTTACCTGGAGGTGTCAGAGGTGTGCCTGTGAGTGTCAGAGGTGTCCTGGGTGTCAGAGTGTGCCTGGGGTGTCAGGTGTGCCTGGGAGGTGAGAAGTGTGCCTGGGGAGTGGCAGGTGTTCCTGGGGGAGTGTCGGAGGTGTGCCTGGAATGTCTGAGGGTGTGCCTGGGGTGTCAGAGGTGTGCCTGGGGTGTCAGGGGTGTGCCTGGGGAGTGTCAGAGGTGTGCCTGAGAGTGTCGGAGGTGTGCCTGGTGTCAGAGGGTGTGCCTGGGATTAAAGGGGTGTGCCAGTGTCGGAGGTGTGCCGGGTGTCAGGTGTGCCTGGGGTGTCAGAGGTGTGGCAGGTCAGGAGGTGTGCCTGAGTTGTCAGCGGTGTGCCTGGGGTGTCAGAGGTGTGTGGGTGTCAGAGGTGTGCCTGGGGTGTCAGGAGGTGCACTTCAGGGTGTCAAGTGCTGGAGGTGTCAGAGGTGTGCCAGTGGAGTGTCAGGAGTGCATTTCGGGTGTCAGAGGTGCCTTGGAGTGTCTGGTGTGCCTGGAGTGTCTGGGGTGTGCCTGGCAGGTGTCTGAGGTGTGCCTGGAGGTGTCAGCGGTGTGCCTGGGGGTGTCAGCGGTGTGCCTGCAAGTGTTAGGGTGTGTCAGGGGTGACAGAGGGAGTACCTAGGAGTCAGAGGTGTGCCTGGGTGTTTGAAGTGTGCCTGGGGTTTCTGCGGTGTGCCTCAGGTGTCAGAGGTGTACCTGGGAGTGTCAGGGGTGTACCAGGGGTGTCAGTGGAGTGCCTGGGAGTTGTCAGAGATGTGCCTGGGTGTGAGGGTGTGCCTGGGTGTCAGAGGTGTATCTGCAAGTGTCGGACGTGTGCCTGGGGAGTTCAGAGGTGTACCAGGGAATGTCAGTGGAGTACCAGTGTCAGGGTGTACCTGTGAGTGTCAGAGAGGTGTGCCTTGGTGTCAGAGGACCTGCAGTGTCAGTGTGCCTGGGGGAGTGTCGGAGGTGTGCTTGGGAGTGTGAGGAGTGTACCTGGGGTGTCGGAGGTGTGCCTGGGGAGTGTCGGAGGTGTGTCCTGGCAGTGTCGTGTGCCTGGGAGTGTCAGATGTGTGCCAGGAATGTCAGTGGAGTGCCAGTGTCAAGGTGTGCCTGGAGTGTCAGAGGTGTGCCTGTGAGTGTCAGAGGTGTGCCTGGGGTGTCAGAGGTGTGCCTGAGGAGTGTCGGAGGTGTGCCTGAGTGTGTGTGTACCAGGGAATGTCAGTGGCGTGCCTGGGGTGTCAAGGTGTGCCTGGGGAGTGTCAGTGGTGTGCCTGGGGTGTGGGGAGTGTGCCTGTGTCTGGGGTGAACCTGGAGTGTCTGGGGTGTGCCTGGGGAGTGTCGGAGGTGTGCCTGGGGGTGTCAGAGGTGTGCCTGTGAGTGTCAGGTGTGCCTGGGATGTAAAGTGTACCTGAGAGTGTCAGGAGGTGTTCCTGGGGTGTCGGAGGTGTGCCTGGCAGTGTCAGCGGTGTGCCTAGAGTGTCGGAGGTGTGCTGGGGAGTGTCAGTGGGTTCCTGGGAGTGTCATAGGTGTGCCTGGGGAGTGTCAGGGTGTACCTGGGAGTGTCGGAGGTGTGCCTGGGGTTTCAGAGGTGTGCTTGAGGGTCAGAGGTGTACCTGGAGTGTCAGCGGTGTGCCTGGGGTGTCTGAGGTGTGCCTGGGAGTGTCAGAGGTGTGCCAGTGTCAGAGGGTGCACTTCAGGTGTCAGAGTGCACCCTGGAGTGTTAAGGTGGCCTCAGGTGTCAGAGGTGCACTTCAGGTGTCAGAGTGCATGGAGTGTCTGAGGGGTGTGCCTGGGGAGTGTCAGTGGAGTGCCTGGGGTGTCGGAGGTGTGCCTGGGGTGTGGGTGTGCTTGGGGTGTGGGAGGTGTGCCTGGGGTGTGAGATGTGTGCCTGGGGTGTCTGTGGTGTGCCTGGGGTGTCAGGGGTGTGCCTGAGGTGTCGGAGGTGTGCCTGGGAGTGTCAGTGGGTTCTGGGAGTGTCATGGGTGTGCCTGGGGTGTCAGAGGTGTGCCTGGGGTGTCGGAGGTGCCTGGGGTTCAGAGGTGTGCTTGCAGTCAGAGGTGTGTGCCTGGGGTGTCAGCAGTGTGCCTGGGGTGTCTGAGGTGTGCCTGGGGGTGTCAGAGGTGTGCCTGGGAGTGTCAAGGTGCACTTCGGAGTCAGAGGTGCACCTTGAATATTAGAGGTGTGCCTGGGGTGTCAGGGGGTGTACCAGGGAGTGTCAGTGGAGAAAGTGTCAGAGATGGCCTGGGAGTGTGAGGGGTGTGCGTGGGCGTGTCAGAGGTGTATCTGCGGGTGTCGGACGTGTGCCTGGGAGTGTCAGAGGTGTACCAGGGAATGTCAGTGAGTACCTGGGAGTGTCAGAGGTGTGCCTGTAGTGTCAGAGGTGTGCCTTGGGTGTCAGAGGGGACCTGGGAGTGTCAGAGGTGTGCCTGGGGTGTGTCGGAGGTGTGCTTGGGAGTGTGAGAGTGTACCTGGGGTGTCAGGAGGTGTGCCTGGGGAGTGTCGGAGGTGTGCCTGGCAGTGTCAGCGGTGTGCCTGGGGTGTCAGATGTGTGCCAGGAAATGTCAGTGGAGTGCCTGGGAGTGTCAAGGTGTGCCTGGAGTGTCAGAGGTGTGCCTGTGAGTGTCAGAGGTGTGCCTGGGGAGTGTGGGGGCCTGAGGAGTGTCGGTGTACCAGGTGATGTGTGCCAGGGAATGTCGGTGGCTGGGAGTGTCAAGGTGTGCCTGAGTGGTGGTGTGCCTGGGGTGTAGAAGTGCCTGGGGTGTTGGGGTGAACCTGGGGTGTCTGGGGTGTGCCTGGGGAGTGTCGAGTGTACCTGGGAGTGTCAGAGGTGTGCCTGTAGTGTCGGAGGTGTGCCTGGGGTGTAGAATTGTGCCTGGAGTGTCGGAGGTGTTCCTGGGAGTGTGTGCCTGGCAGTGTCAGCGGTGTACCTAAGAGTGTCGGAGGTGTGCCTGGGAGTGTCAGTGGGGTCTGGGGTGTCATAGGTGTGCCTGGGGTGTCAGAGGTGTGCCTGGGGAGTGTTGGAGGTGTGCCTGGGGTTTCAGGGGTGGCACTTGCGAGGTCAGAGGTGTGCCTGGGGAGTGTGCGGTGTGCCAGTGTCTGGGGTGGCCCTGGGGTGTGGGGTGTGCCTGGGGTGTCAGAGGTGCACTTCGGAGTCTCAGAGGTGCACCCTGGAGTGAGAGGTGTGCCTCAGGTGTCAGAGGTGCACTTCGGGTGTCAGAGGTGCCTTGGAGTGTCTGAGGTGTGCCTGGGGTGTCAGTGGAGTGCCTGGGAGTGTCGGAGGTGTGCCTGGGAGTGTCAGAGGTGCTTGGGGGATGGGAGTGTGCCGGTGTGAGATGTGTGTCCTGGGGTGTCTGTGGTGTGCCTGGGGAGTGTCAGAGGTGTGCCTGAGGAGTGTCGGAGGTGTGCCTGGGGGTGTCAGTGGGTACCTGGGGTGTCATGGGTGTGCCGAGTGTCAGGAGGTGTGCACTGAGTGTCGGAGGTGTGCCGGGAGGTTTCAGAGTGCCTTGCGAGTCAGAGGTGTGCCTGGTGTCAGCGGTGTGCCTGGGGAGTGTCTGAGGTGTGCCTGGGAGTATCAGAGGTGTGCCTGGGGAGTCTCAAGGTGCACTTCGAGGTGTCAGAGGTGCACCTTGGAATATTAGAGGTGTGCCTGGGAGTGTCAGAGGTGCGCCGGAGTGTCAGAGGTGCACCTTGGGTGTCTGAGGTGTGCCTGGAGTGTCTGGTGTGCCTGGCAGTGTCTGAGGTGTAACTGGCAGTGTCTGAGGTGTGCCTGGCAGTGTGGGGTGTGCCTGGCAGTGTCAGGGGTGTACCTGGGATGTCAGCAGTGTACCTGGGAGTGTTAGAGGTGTATCAGGGATTGACAGAGTGCCTGGGAGTGTCAGGGGTGTGCCTGGGGTGTCAGGTGTGTGCCAGGGAATGTCAGTGGAGTACCTGGGGTGTCAAGGTGTGCCTGGGAATGTCAGAGGTGTGCCTGGGAGTGTCATGGTGTGTCTGGGGTGTCAGAGGTGTGCCTGGGCGTCAGCGGTGTGCCTGGGAGTGTCGCCGGTGTGCCTGGGAGTGTTAGGGTGTATCAGGGAGTGACAGAGGGTTGCCTAGGGTGTCAGAGGTGTGCCTGGGAGTGTTTGAAGTGTGCCTGGGAGTTTCTGCGGTGTGCCTCCAGGTGTCAGAGGTGTGCCTGAGAGTGTGGGGTGTACCAGGGGGTGTCAGTGGGTGCCTGGGGAGTGTCAGAGGTGTGCCTGGGGAGTGTCAGAGGGTGTGCCTGGGGAGTGTCAGAGGTGTATCTGGAGTGTCGGACGTGTACCTGGGGTGTCAAGGTGTCCAGGGATGTCAGTGGAGTGCCTGGGAGTGTCAGGGTGTACCTAGAGTGTCGGAGGTTTGCCTGGGAGTGTCGAGGTGTGCCTGGGGTGTCGGAGGTGTGCCTGGGGTGCAGAGGTGTGCCTGGGGGTGTCAGAGGTGTGCCTGCAGGTGTGGGAGGTGTGCCTGGGGTGTCAGAGGTGTGCCTGGGGTGTCAGAGGTGCCTTGGGTGTCAGCGGTGTGCCTTAGGGTGTCTGAGGTGGTGGCAAGTGTCAGAGGTGTGCCTGGGGTGTCAGAGTGACTGCGAGAGTGTCAGAGGTGCCTGAGGTGTCAGAGGTGTGCAGTGGGTGTCAGGGGTGCATTTGGTGTCAGAGGTGCCTGGGAGTGTCTGGTGTGCCTGGGGAGTGTCAGGGGTGTGCCTGGCGGTGTCAGAGGTGTGCCTGGGAGTGTCAGCGGTGTGCCTGGGGAGTGTCTGAGGTGTACCTGGGAGTGTTAGAGGTGTGTTCGGGGGATTGACAGAGGGTACCTGTGTGCGTAACTA
>NW_024726700.1:0-28427 GCF_018991925.1 Homarus americanus | reverse complement strand
ATTAACCATATAGTTTAATATGTGAAAGTGTAGTTATTGATTTATTTTTACTCCTAAGAGTGCTAGGTTAAAATTGTGTGTGATATCTGAAAAAAATATGAATTCATAATGAAGGAACTGGTATGCAGGGTAGAACAGTAAAAAGGTGCCTCAGCCATGCTGTGAATAACTTGAACAAAACATGGAACACTAAGAATTGATTATTTATTTTCATGTTTTATTTGTAGTAATTATATACAAAAATGATAACTAATACATTTTTTTAACACTACAAATCGGTAAATAAAAAAACATATAAAAAATTATGGCTAAGTGAAAAAAAGATTATGGATCAGTCATATTTAATATTTGGTTAGGTAGGTTAAGTTACAATGAGGTTAGGTTAAGTTAAAGTTAGGTTAGGTGAGTTTAAGTTAGATTAAGATACAATTAAGTTAGATTAACTTAAATTTAGTTAAAGTTAGGTTAGGTTAAAATTAGTTAAAGTTAGGTTAGGTTAAGTTAAAGTTAGGCTAAGTTAAAGTTAGGTTAGGTGAGGTTAAGTTAGATTAAGTTACGATTAGGTTAGATAAACTTAAATTTAGTTAAAGTTAGGTTAGGTAAAAATTAAGTTAGGTTAAGTTAAAGATAGGTTAGGTTAAGTTAAAGCTAAGCTAGGTTAAGTTAGGAAAGATTAGATTATTTAAAGTTAGGTTATTTCCATGTTTTGTGCCAGTTATTCACTAGCAATGGGGGCAATTGTCCTAGAACTAAGCTATACAGCATACAACTCCATATGAAATAGAAATTATTCTGCAGATTAGGTGTACCTTCCATTATGTGCCTGGCAATATTTTGTGACCATGACATGCACCAATAAAAATGGGCAAGCCATAATATTCTGGCAAGATAAGCTTCAAACAGGTCTATGCTCAGTTTCTGAAGGGTCACCTCCAAAGACTTGTCAGAAGCATACGAGTCCTTATTACCAGCATATCACAATAAATTTTAATGCAGATATGACTGTAGCCTAGTACTGTATAAAGCATTTATTTTCTTCTGTTTCTTTCAGAAATAAAAACAGATATAGAAGAGCGAATGAAGCTGAAAAAGACAGGATGTGGTCCTTCAGAAAAACTATCAGAAGCTTCAGAAGAAATCGCCACCCAGTGCTCGTGTCATGCGGAAGACTTCTGCAAGTGTACCGTCTTTTTAACTTCCTCACTCCCATGATCCACTTGTTTTGCCTGTTCCAACCCCAGGGCCATCAACTGTGTCTTCTGCACAATTTACTGCAGTTTCTTCTACTTCTGTTTCTCGACCTCTAATTTCTTTTTTGTGCCAAAGATAGAAATAGATTTTCAGGTCAGTTATAAATATTGTCCAAAGTAAGACAGTTAAGATTATATATATATATATATATATATATATATATATATATATATATATATATATATATATATATATATATATATATATATATATATATATATATATATATATATATATATAATATACTGTAAGCTGTGAATTTCAGGAAATGCAGAGTCATGTATAGAAAAATTAATGTTTATTTTCTTAATTTTTACAAATTTAGAAAAAAATAAATCTATAATCCTTTCCTTTGGTTGTATTCATAAAACCTCACAGGTGAATTACCTTACATATTGAGTTAAACTCCATTATTAAAGACCTCAATGAAGTAAAAATGAGACAATTTCCTCTGCTTTTCATTAGATGGATTATGGATTGGAGTGAGTAAGTATTGACGCAACACATATCCACTATCACCAAGGATAAAGCCTCGATATTCACCGGCCTGCAGACTTTCACAAAGTCTTGACGTTGTGAATATGCGGGAGTCATAAGCACTGCCCGGCCAGTTTATAACAAGGTTTGTAAATTTCATGTGTGCATCACATACGGCCATGACATTATTAGAGAAGAAATTCTTTCCACACCTGTAGGGTTCATAATTTGGCTCTCCAGGCCTCCCGATTGGAATGTGAGTCCCATCTATACAGCCTATCACACCTGGCATTCCAGCAATAGAAGCAAATTCCTGCATGAACTCTTCTTCTCGTTCAAGAAAGGGGAATTTAATATAATCTGGTGCAAGAGTGGCAATAGCAGCAGAAACATTCCGGACAAATTTGCTAACATTTGGTTGAGACATGTCTGAACAATCTCCCAGTGTTAGTTGAAAATTTCCTGTAGCCATGTATCTCATGGCAACCAGTAGCTGTAAACCTGGAGGAATTGGAATGCCTGAAGGGAAAGAAAGAAAAGAAAAGATAATATACTATTCCTCGTAAAGTCTTAAGGATTTAGCACTCACAGGGCAAAAATTTATGCTGCACAGTACTGTTTTTTAGATTGAACATAATCCCCCTCTCACTAAAAACCTACTTCATATTTCATGATCATGCCATTTATCAAGCTGCTCCTCAAGCATCTGATTATCATTACTATACTGTATTGAAATCATAAATAATTGATTACCTCTATGGCTCAGTGACATTGGAGGATGATGTCTGATTTTTGTAAGCAGCTCCCTGGTGCTGTCCTTTGATACTCTGTAGTGCTGGATAAATTCCTTTTCATTATAATACTGAAAAGGATCTTGTCTTACATGAAATCATCGCTTCCTCATATCATCAAGCTGACTGAACATCCTTATTTCTTTGATGTCATCAAGGTGTTGTTTGTTGGTCTGCATGTTGTAAAATCATAACTTTATTATTTTGTTTTTTTTTAATTGTAATTTTTCAATAAAATTTGGTTTTAGGACAACTGTCCCCTTGACAATTGTCCCCCGTCAACTGCCCCCTAGAAAACTGCCTCACATTATCAGTGAATAACTGGCACAAAACATAGATCTAACCAAACTTTAACTAAAAAGAAAAAAACCTTACCTAACCTTAACATAACCTAACCTAACCTCACTTTAACTTAACCTAATCTAATTTTAACAAAACCTAACTTAACCTTACCCAATTTTAACTTAACCTAACTTAACTTAACCTAACAAAATATTAAATATGACTGATCCACAATTTTTTCAATTAAACAATGTTTTTATAGAAATCCGTAAGTGTTGTTGATTGAATACCATCATACAGAGGGCAAAGTTAAACTGATCTCTCATGCCAGTGCAGTGGGGTCCCCTGCCTTGTGTTGTACACATTTCAAGTTACATAGAAACTTCTACAGAGCAAAACTGCGTCAAGTTGACAAATGTGCATCCCATGTGCTGTTTTGGTGACAAACAAGTTTGGTTAATTGTCGCTCCCTTACTGTCTACTATGCTGTGTGCTTTTCTGATTTTGTTTAGAATATAGCTAAGAAATGTAGTTATACTTAGATGAATGAAAATATCGTTTGTAAAACTTATAAGCAAATATTTTTTTTTTGTAACCAAAGAGTGCAGTGTATCATTAAAACTGTGATGGGGCCTACTATTGCAGAATTTTAGAGTCAATTATTTGTATTGATAGTAATCAGTACTTATTCTTTATAGAATTATTGACAGTAAATATTTCAGTTAAAGAATAAAGAAAAAGAAATCTTCTGCTTACTTATGTTGGCCTACTGCTGCCTGACAGCACACAGACATTGTAGATCGTAAACCATCGCTTCTATCTTGTTGAAAATAAATATTAAAGTTTATAATAAACTATATTACTGGGCCCATCCCTGTGATATTTGCCTTGCTAAGCTCAAGATAGAGTGAGCTCACTTGGCTTACCTCATTCCGGAAAAGGTAAGTTAATTTCGTGGTTCAGATGGTTGAAAATTTATTATTACGACGACAAAAATATTGTATGAATGAATATAGATAAGAAACATACCTTAAATTATAACAGAAGAAAGTGTTAATTGAAGATGAGTCTCAGCAGTCGTCAGCGAGTCGGAGCTGTGATGTCAACATTCCAATAATGTTTCAAGTTCATAACAGTGTTGTGAAAGTTGATTTAGCGGATTACAACTTCTTTTAATAGTACTTATAAAAAAAACACATCATTCGATGTAGACATCTGTAATAAAGTACTGGAAGAACTTTCATAAGATATAATGATGATTATTATTCGTCGTAAGGCAGCCATCGGTAGGGGGTAGGCACCCGATATTGTTTCCAGCAATATACTGTTCCCTTCCGATACCTCGTTTATCAGGATGACTAGTAATAGATCAGCACGAACACTATCAATCGGCATCGTGCTTCGTAATGACGTAATGAATAAGAATAAGGTCCTTAGTGTGCACAACTTTCCTACTTATGCCTCCCTGTTCGTCAGATCTGTAATTTTCGTTTTAAATTTTCATAATATCATATATATATATATATATATATATATATATATATATATATATATATATATATATATATATATATATATATATATATATATATATATATATATATATATATATATATATATATATATATATATATATATATATATATATATATATATATATATATATATATATATATATATATATATATATATATATATATATATATATATATATATATATATATATATATATATATATATATGTTAGCGGGAGAGAAAAGGAGAGAAGAGAAGACAAATGCTGCGTTTAGCACGTTAAAGGGGTGAGATGCAGTCCTTAGAACAAATTTTTAGGGGGGTCGTATGTATGTTTTTCTCAGCACATGAGGACAGTGCTGTCTTTTTTTTAGGGGGGTCGATTGTAATATTCAGAAATTTCAAATGCCCCGCCATTAGCGATACTGAGCGTTCAAGGTCGTCTGAGGGAAGAGAGCGCTCCCCGCACATAGTGGGAGGTTGTGGAACTAGGCCTATATGATATTAAATGTAATTTGCCGAATTAATAATGATGCGATTCATGAAGTTAAGGGACTATTATTGAATTTGAAATTATTATAGTTCGTTTATCAGTCTGAATAATGTTACAGGTGTCCCAAGGAGTTATTAGTTAGGCGGAAAATATGTCACGTAGGCCTAAGCTAGCGCCTTGGAGAGACGCGACGCTGGCTGGTACTCAGTCACGGGGAGCATTCAGACAAACAAGACGTCCCTGCGCGTCCGTCACAGAGATAGTCACGTGGCCTAGTCACCTGTGCTGCGCTATTGCAGTATAACAAGTAAGTCTCATTCAATCTCAGACAGGGTTTAGATAGGGCAGTGATAAAGTAAACTAGAGCTAACAGTGAGTTCATTTCAGGGTTTCCGTCAGAACCCACTTGACCGGAGTTTGACTGCGAGAAATTGACTGAGAGAGTGATGACCGCGAGAGATTGACTGCCGTTTGAGACTGCCGTTGATGATTGAGGTTGGCGATTGTCGCCATTGGACCGATCAGTGTAGGCCTGTCACTGTTTAGCGGGGTATCAAAGGATCTCTTGAGGAAATCTAGCCGTCTGGGTGCCCAGCTGACGACGGGACGATCGTTGGGGTCATCAGCTCTCCTCTACCTCGGCTCACAACACCACATGTCTCGAGCAGCTTAGTAAAAACCTCTTGCTAACGGGAAGCTAAAGCTTCTCTCAACTGTACAAGGTCTGATTGGCTCACTCCCTTCCGCTTTATGGATGTACCGGGGGTAAAGTGAAGCTAGCTGAGTGATACAGGGTCGCACACTGAGACCATGAGTCTAGGGGATACCTAGGGGAACATTTTATCTCCCTTATTACGGGTGTATGTTGAGTTGGGTGGAGCATGGTTCACGGGTATTGGTGGACCCAGTAACAAACCAATAATAGTGACAATATATTTGTGTGTAGTTAATACCATTTCTCAGTTAATGATATTATCTTGACGTGTGTAGTTTAATATTTCTTAAACAATTTTGATAGTATTGTTTTTTGAATGTTTGTGTCACTAAGTGGAACCAGAGTGATACTGTGATTTGATTCTTTTAATGCATCTAATTTTTCTTCATAATTCCGATCTCAGGTATAACCTTTGTTCCCCAGAGTAGTGGTTAAGTTAGATTAGGAAGTGTGCATCTGTTGGGGTGATATAATTTTGTTGAGTGTCCTTAAGGCCTATTCATTGTAGAGTTATTAATTTCTTATTTTTGAATACCATTTTCTCAGTGCTGGATATTATTTTGTTGAAAGCCCTTAAGGCCTGTTTCATGTGTGCAAGCAACATTTCTTAATACTTTAAATTTATTGTTGCCTGAGTTTCTAATAATTTCTGATTGTGTTTGTAGTGTTGGAGGGAATACAAGTGTCTAAATTTTACAGTGTGTCTCATTCATCCCAGTCACAGACGCTATCCTTCCACGGGTCACGGGCAATTCATTTTGTTTAGTAGATTTAAGTGTTCTTGTGCTGGTTCCGGATTTTTCTCAAAGGGGCGCTTCCACTGCCATTACCATCTATGAATCTTTAATAAACCCCAAGTCAAGTGAGAAATTAAAGTCCAGTAAATTCCGACCGGTTACAAATGGTAGCAGAGCGTAGTTATTTTTATTTCGTGACTGATAGTTCTGTGGTTGGGATAATGGGCGTAATCATGGAGTGGATGGAAACGGTAGAGAGTGTGACCCCAACTCTACTCATGCTCGCCGTGGGAATGGGTTTGTTGTGGTTGACGGTGCGGGGTTACTCGGAGAAAAGGAGAGACAGCCCAGGTTTGGTACAGTTGAGAGAAGAGTTCGTGGAACGTATTGTGAAGCTAGAGGGGAAAATCCGGGGAGAGTACTAGGAACGATTGGAACAGTTAGAAGGGAAGATCAATGGGGAATGTCAGGCATGGGCGAACCAAATCAGGGGGGAGTATGGAGTATATGTACAACATTTAAGGGGGGAGTACCACACACAATTGCAACAGTTAGAGAAGGAACATCAACAACACCTAGTTCAGTTGGGGGATGCACTAGATAGGGTAAAGACACAGTATCAACTACAGCACGATCAGACAATGTGGGAGATGAGGAGACACAATAGTAGAGAGGGAACTAGTCTCGGGGCCGGGTTGACCATGTCTAAGTTCGACGGTAGGCCAGGAATAGAGGTAGGGAAGTGGTTAAGAGAGGTTGACCGAACCCTCAAGCTGCTAGACGGAGACGAAGTCAGTCGAATCCAATTCATAATAGGGCATCTTTCGGGGCCTGCGGCAGATCGCGTATACAATGCACGCAGAGACTGGGAAACCGTAGACGAATTAACTTGTTATTTGAAGCAGCAATACGGCGGGCAGACGGCCACGTACGACGCCATTCAGAAGGTGATGAATCGGAAACAACGGAGCAACGAAACGCTTCTTGAATATTATGATGCTATGCTCGATTTAAACGATGAGTTGAACCACCATGGTCATAAATATGATATGGCCCTGTTGGGAGATGCAATCACTCGGGGGCTCAAGGAGGAACAAAGCCGTATGTGGTTATTGGAGGAGATCCAGAGGTATCCTCACCGTAGTCTAGATGAGTGGATCACGGGGCTGAGAGAGGCGGAACAAAAACGAGAGGCTTTGAGGGAGGTACCGCTGACTAAAGGAAGAGAGAACGAACCGCAGGCTGGAGGCTCGATTCTCCCGATGTGCTATGCGTGTGGACAAGAGGGCCACCTCAGTTTCAATTGCACGAGCAGGTCCGGACCAGGAGAGAGTGTCCCAAGGGGATACGTGGCCAATGGCCAGTATCGAGTTGGAAATAACAATCGGAACTGGCGGTCGGGAAATGGTCAAGGCCAGGCAGTCCCCGCCAACCGTTCCTGGCCTCACCAATAGATTCCACTGGCGATGTTATGAATCAAGAGAGAGCGGACCCATGGTCAAGCGTGGTTCGCATGACAAATTTAATCACGACAGAAGGTACCTTAAGGCTGAAAGCAGAGTGTCCTAAGGTTTCGGTGCTGGTAGCGGGTGGTGAAATGTGGGGTTTAGCAGATACTGGGGCAGAAGTGTCGCTAATTGATGAACTTTTCTACCGTCGGGAACTGGAGCCTGCAGGCGTGGTGTTGCAGCCCACTCGAATAAGGGTAAAAGGGGCGTCAGGGTTTCCAGTGCCGTGTGTGGGGTGTATTCGGGTCACTATGGTCGTATGTGGGGTGGAAGTCACTGATGTGGGGATGTTGGTTTGTCCAGGGATTGAGACCCAGGGTAAGGGGCAATCACATGTTGGGTTGTTGGGGATGAATGTGCTGGGGAAGGTTGCAGAGATCTGGCCGCACATGTATCACTTGTGCAGGGAAGCCAGGAGCACCACTCAGTGGGAAAATTGCTTGCATGAGGTTAGGCAGTTATGTGCAATAGAGGCCATCAGCCTGGGGTATTGTATGACAGAGAGGAAGAAAAGCCCAACCATTCCTCCCCGGAGTACTCGGTTGCTGTCAGTATGTGTTCCCTCATTAAGCCAGGTAGCTAACAAAGAAGTAGTGATTGAACCTCTAACAATAGAGGATGAGGGTTGGATGCCTGAGGGTGTGATAGTGTTGCCGACAGCTGTAAGAGTGGTGAGAGGCATGACCCAGGTGTTGGTGGCAAATCTGTCTGATAGTCGTAAGAACTTGAGGGGCAATTGGCAGATTGGGAAAGTGGCTTCTGGGACGGAAGTCGAGGCAGACATCAGTGAAGAGGTGTATGTGAGGACAGTTCAACCTGATGCCCGTATGAAGGTCAAAGTGCACACGGAGGAAATGAATGAGGAACAAGAGCGTGCAGTTAGGTGTTTAATAGAAGAGTTTAGTGATATTTTTGAAGAAGAGGGCCAGCCCATAGGAAAGGCTATTGGGGTTCAGCATGAGATCCCAGTGACCACAGACAGGCCAGTTAGTGTAATGAGACATAATGAGACAAGAAGAATATTTATATATATAGGAAGAATATTTAGTAAGAGAGTAAAAGAGAGGAAGATTTTGGTAGCGTGCTCGTGATAGTTATTTACACTGTCGTACACTTATCGTATCTTAAACGTCAACACACATCTATTACGTCTTAAGGGCGACTTCTCAAACACCGCTTCGTTACAACTCTTTATTAATTACGAACATGACATGGACACATTAATAACACCTTCTATTGAAGTTACTAGGACATTATATTTACGTTACTAGGACATCATATTACGTTACTAGACACTCTGATTCTCGGACACGAACATGAAATGAATACACTTCCCACGTAAGTAACTCATCCCATGGGAAGCTCTGACAAACACTCACGTGACCTAGGGGAGGCCTAGCAGGTAGTCCTGGGTTGTCTCTATGGGAGACTGCTTAGCTGGCGCCGGAAGGAAGTCTCGGTCCTGACCGGAGGCGACTGGAGGCGACCGGAGGCGGCTTGCCTCCGGCCCCTGACTTCTCTCGAGCAGGACTCCCGACGTGGTAGCTGGTCCTTCTTAGTTACAAGACACCCACTCTCTCTGTCTGGCTCTCTGTCTGCCGTGTCTCTCTCTGGCTCTGTCTCCGGGTATCTCTCTCGTATCTCGCTGAGGGAGGACTAGGACGTCCTATATATTGGGAAGCGAGCCGTCAGGTTGAGCTGGTCGGAGGGGGGGCGGCGAAGGGCCTCCTTACATTTGACCTGGCCAATGTGAGGTCAGGTCTGGACTTTTTCAGATGTAGGTTATTGTGTATTTTGGGAGAGAGTCGGCTGGTGCCTTCTTACATGTTTGTTGGCCGTGTGACATGGGAAGGGGAGCCTGGCTGATCTATAACCCTTGGTCAGCCGTGAGAGTTACTCTACACTTGACCTCCCTAATGTCGGGTCAAGAGGACTGTTTCTGAGATGTAAGCTGTGGTCTGAGAACCCATCACTACATTAGGGTGCCATATCGGAGGATCCCTCCAAACCAGGTACCAGAGGTGAAGCAGCACATTAGCCAGCTGTTAGATCAGGGAGTAATTCAGCATAGTGAGAGTCCGTACTCTGCCGCCATTGTAGTAGTGAGGAAAAAGGACGGGACGCTGAGGTTGTGTATTAACTATCGTGACTTAAATAAGGTCACGGTACGCGATGCGTTTCCTCTGCCTAGGATAAATGAAACTCTAGAATCTCTGACGGGGGCCCAGTTTTTCTCAACGTTTGATCTGGCGGCGGGATATCACCAGACAGAAGTAAAACCTTCAGACCGTCCAAAGACTGCCTTCAGCACAAGCTTCGGAGACTTTGAGTACAGGCGACTGCCTTTGGGATTGTCAAATAGTCCGGTAACCTTTCAGAGATACATGGAGCGGATTTTAGGGGATAAGATTTTCTCCTCGTTGCTTGTATACCTTGATGATGTGATGGTGTTTTCAAGTACAATAGATCAGCATATAGTCAGATTGAGGGAATTATTTTGCAGGATGAGGGAGAATAACTTAAGATTTAAACCTAAAAAGTGTGAAATAATGGCTTCAAAAGTAAGTTATTTAGGATATCAGGTGTCAGCTGAAGTTATCACAGCTGATCCTGAGAAGATTAGGGTAGTAAGAGATTGGCCAGTCCCTCAGACGGTGAAAAATGTGCGGTCTTTTGTAGGGTTCACATCATTTTATAGGAAATTTGTTAAAGGGTTTGCCCAAATAGCTGCTCCACTGCATGCGTTGATGCATGGGAAATCTAAGGATCGGGTAGATAGTGAATGGAGAGAGGAACAGCAACAGGCTTTTGAGAAACTGAAAGACAAGGTGACGCAGACACCAGTGTTGGCTTGCCCAGATTTCACTCAGGAGTTTATATTAGAAACAGATGCAAGTTTTCGTGGGCTAGGTGCGGTGCTGTCCCAGAGGAAGGATGGCAGGTTGCATCCGGTGTGCTATGCGAGTCGGGGCCTGATGAAATCAGAACGTAACATGAACAACTATAGCTCTCGTAAGTTAGAGATGTTAGCACTCAAATGGGCAGTAGTGGATAAAATCAGGGATTATTTGGCAGGGAAACATTTCACAGTCTATACAGATAACAACCCACTCAGTCACCGCGAGAAGGCTAAACTAGGTGCCGTGGAAAGTAGGTGGAATGCGGATCTCGAGCAGTTTAACTTTATTATAGAGTACAAGCCGGGGAAGAACAACATTGTGGTGGATACTCTATCTAGAATCCCGGCGGAACAGGAGGAAGATAGCGAAGAAGAGTATACAGGGATGCATGTACTAGAGGAGAACGGGGCAGGAAGGAAGGAACTGTGGACGATGGATGGGCTGCGTAAGGAGCAAGAAGGCATGGACTATATGACAAAACTGCGAAGATGGTTGGCGGGAGAGCTGCCGGAGGATGAGGTACAGGTAGAGCTACAAAATGATGACTTCCGCAAGATGTACCGAGCTAGGAAATCCCTGATCGTAAGAGAAGAGGTTGTCTGGCACAGAAGACCCGAAGGGAAGAATCTATGGAGGGAGGTGCCAGTGTTAACTCCAAACTTGCAGGAGGCTTTGACTAGAGCCTGCCACGACGAGTTTGGGCATCAGGGGCGAGATCGCACCCTGTCGCTGGTGCAGGAGCGAGGTTTCTGGTCAGGCATGGGAGAAACAGTGCGAGACTACATAGCCAGCTGCGAGAGGTGTGGAGTAGCAAAAGATGAAGTGCCGAAACCCCAACTGCATTTAGGGACGATTGAAGCTGCCAAACTATTACAGACACTGGCCGCAGATTTCACCTTGCTGGACAAGCGGCAAGGATTGGAGAGTGTCCTGATAATGGTTGACATATACAGTAGTTACACTTGGGCCTTTCCCACCAAAGACCAGAAAACCTCGACGATTGCAAAGATCCTGGTGAATCGGATCTTCCTGGCAGTGGGTGCACCTGAGCGACTGTTGACCGATCAGGGAAGAAATTTTGGCAGTGCATTGGTCCGACAAACTTGTGCCACCTTTGGGGTGAAGAAAAATAAGGACGTCAGCATATCACCCACAGGGAAATGGTATGGTGGAACGGTTCAATCGAACCCTGCACGGTCTGCTGGCCACCCTCGAGGAAGAGGAAAAGAATAGGTGGCCAGAGCATCTGCAGGCAGTGGTGTCATAATATAACGCGACTCCACATGCCACGACAGGGTTTTCCCCATTCCTGTTGTTTTACGGGAGAGAACCAAACCTGCCGTTTTACCTTAGGCCGGAAGTAGACCCAGAGCCGGTCGATGAGTGGGTGATGGTGATTAGAGACCGGCAACGAAGATTGCAGGAAGCAGTGGAGATCAATGTTCGGAGACGTAAGGAAATAAACAGAAGGAAAAGAGAAGAGAAAGCCCACGAGAGTAGCTGGGAAGTGGGCCAGGAGGTTTTGCTGAGGAACAATGTAAAAATAGGCCGGTGTAAGCTGCAAAACCATTGGTTTGATACGAGATGGCACATTGTTGAGGTCCTAAATCCAAGGCCTGGTTTATATCGCAGTGAGCCCAGTGGGGGAGAAGACCTGGAAGCGAGAGTGGAAAACCTGAGCAACTTGAAGGCTGCTCCAACCCTAAGGCATCCGGGAGACCCAGCGATGGATGAATCTGAGGATGAAGATGAGGAGCCCCCACCCCAGATGAGCAAGATGAAGAGAAGTAGTTCAGAGAGGTCGATCGAGCCTCCAACTGAAAGACAAAGCCGACAAATTACAGTTTAGGGTGCATGGTAATGAGAAAAGGCAGGTTGTAGAGGGTGAGTTGGAGGAGTTGTGAGTAGGGCAGAGGGGATTGGAGAGATGGTTAGGTCAGAGATGTGCGTTGAGTAGTGGTTGCTGTCATGAGCGGGATTGAGTTGCTGTCATGAGCGGGATTGAGAGTACGGTTGTAATGTCCAGTGCCTCACTAATATGGACTGGTACATTGTCAGAGGGATCGTCTGCCGGCATGAGGTTCGGAGACGTGGACTGAGTATTGTTTTGACACTGGTTCCTCTTAGTTCAAGGGCCAGGCAAACGAGAGCATGTTTGAAATGGACTGAGTAGTGTTTTGACACTGGTTCCTCTAAGTTCAAGGGCCAGGCAATGGAGAGCATGTTTGAGATGGACTGAGTATTGTTTTGACATTGGTTCTCTAGTTAAGGGCCAGGCAAAAACGGAGCGTGATGTTCTGGTTGGTTTTGAGTTGGGCTAGGAAGAAATGGAGTTGTTGGCTGCGAGTGGAATAGTACAGAGTTGAAGGTGGGTTCTAAGTTGTTCTCTCAGCACATGAGGGCAGTGTTGTTTTCTTTTAGGGGGTCGAGTGTTAGCGGGAGAGAAAAGGAGAGAAGAGAAGACAAATGCTGCGTTTAGCACGTTAAAGGGGTGAGATGCAGTCCTTAGAACAAATTTTTAGGGGGGTGGTATGAATGTTTTTCTCAGCACATGAGGACAGTGCTGTCTTTTTTTTAGGGGGATCGATTGTAATATTCAGAAATTTCAAATGCCCCGCCATTAGCGATACTGAGCGTTCAAGGTCGTCTGAGGGAAGAGAGCGCTCCCCGCACATAGTGGGAGGTTGTGGAACTAGGCCTATATGATATTAAATGTAATTTGCCGAATTAATAATGATGCGATTCATGAAGTTAAGGGACTATTATTGAATTTGAAATTATAATAGATCGTTTATCAGTCTGAATAATGTTACGGGTGTCCCAAGGAGTTATTAGTTAGGCGGAAAATATGTCACGTAGGCCTAAGCTAGCGCCTTGGAGAGACGTGACGCTGGCTGGTACTCAGTCACGGTGAGCATTCAGACAAACAAGACGTCCCTGCGCGTCCGTCACAGAAATAGTCACGTGGCCTAATCACCTGTGCTGCGCTATTGCAGTATAACAAGTAAGTCTCATTCAATCTCAGACAGGGTTTAGATAGGGCAGTGATAAAGTAAACTAGAGCTAACAGTGAGTTCATTTCAGGGTTTCCGTCAGAACCCACTTGACCGGACTTTGACTCCGAGAAATTGACTGCGAGAGTGATGACCGCGAGAGATTGACTGCCGTTTGAGACTGCCGTTGATTGAGGGTGGCGATTGTCGCCATTGGACCGATCAGTGTAGGCCTGTCACTGTTTAGCGGGGTATCAAAGGATCTCTTGAGGGAATCTAGCCGTCTGGGTGCCCAGCTGACGACGGGACGATCGTTGGGGTCATCAGCTCTCCTCTACCTCGGCTCACAACACCACATGTCTCGAGCAGCTTAGTGAAACCCTCTTGCTAACGGGAAGCTAAAGCTTCTCTCAACTGTACAAGGTCTGATTGGCTCACTCCCTTCCGCTTTATGGATGTACCTGGGGTAAAGTGAAGCTAGCTGAGTGATACAGGGTCGCACACTGAGACCATGAGTCTAGGGGATACCTAGAGGAACATTTTATCTTCCTTATTACGGGTGTATGTTGAGTTGGGTGGAGCATGGTTCACGGGTATTGGTGGACCCAGTAACAAACCAGTAATAGTGACAATATATTTGGGTGTAGGTAATACCATTTCTCAGTTACTGATATTATCTTGACGTGTGTAGTTTAATATTTCTTAAACAATTTGATAGTATTGTTTTTTGAATGTTTGTGTCACTAAGTGGAACCAGAGTGATACTGTGATTTGATTCTTTTAATGCATCTAATTTTTCTTCATAATTCCGATCTCAGGTATAACCTTTGTTCCCCAGAGTAGTGGTTAAGTTAGGTTGGGAAGTGTGCATCTGTTGGGGTGATATAATTTTGTTGAGTGCCCTTAAAGCCTATTCATTGTCGAGTTATTAATTTCTTATTTTTGAATACCATTTTCTCAGTGCTGGATATTATTTTGTTGAAAGCCCTTAAGGCCTGTTTCATGTGTGCAAGCAACATTTCTTAATACTTCAAATTTATTGTTGCCTGAGTTTCTAATAATTTCTGATTGTGTTTGTAGTGTTGGAGGGAATATAAGTGTCTAAATTTTACAGTGTGTCTCATTCATCCCAGTCACAGACGCTATCCTTCCACGGGTCACGGACAATTAATTTTGTTTAGTAGATTTAAGTGTTCTTGTGCTGGTTCGGGAATTTTCTCAAAGGGGCGCTTCCACTGCCATTACCATCTATTAATCTTTCATAAACCCCAAGTCAAGTGAGAAATTAAAGTCCAGTAAATTCCGACCGGATACATATATATATATATATATATATATATATATATATATATATATATATATATATATATATATATATATATATATATATATATATATATATATATATATATATATATATATATATATATATATATATATATATATATATATATATATATAACGAGTTGGGGATTTAGAATATAGTTAAAAGTCTACCCAGATCCAACAGGCAACAACAATAAAAAAACAAAGACAATCGGACTATAAAAGGGTAGACAAAGGATGTGAGTTCTTGTTGTGTATAATAAAGTACCATAAATCCCATAACAAAATATTCAGCTTTCTATAATTTACCCTTAACCATACTTAACCTAAACATTAACAGTATATACATATTTATACAACATACAATAATTTGAAGCAAGGTGGAGGTGGGGGAGGCAATATAAGATTACAAATACTTAAGTGCGGAGCTGAGATGGCTGACGAGTAAGGCTGAGTATTGTAGAAGACGGTAGGTAGTCACTGTGCCGTAGGTTTCCAGGATAGGTGATCCTGTGGTCACTTCCCAGAGTGAACTGACTCTCATCGAACTGGAGCTTATGAAGAAGACTTGGAGGAGGTGACGCAACAACCAGGATATGGAGAAGGGAAACCCCGGAGTGGTAACTAAGAGTAGTCATTCTCGGGTTTCGTCCCTAGATGGCGTTGCTCGTGGTGCTGGGTCGGTAGATCAGGACAATAGATGGCGTGGTTCGTAGTGTTGGGTAGGTAGATCATGACAATTGGTGGCGGGGTTCGTAACACACCCCCTCTCCAAAGACCTCCATAGCGCTGGCGCGAAGGAGGTGATCACCTGGTGCGTCTGGAGAGTAGCTGCTGCATTTCCACTGGAGCTCGGGATAAGGAGTCCGCAATCAGGTTGTCCACCCCCTTTATGTGCCGGACTTGAAGATTATAGGGCTGGGTGAGGAGAGCCCAGTGGAGGATTCGCTGGTTGGAGGTCTTGTTGGTTTGGATGAACGTGAGGGGGTTATGGTCGGTGAAGACAAGGGTTGTTTGTGGGCAAGACTGGAGGTAACATTCAAACTTCTTTATTGCCAACACCAGAGCCAGGGCCTCATTCTCTATGGTCGAGTAGTTGGTCTGATGTTTTTTCAACTTGGCGGAGAAGTATGTCACACGGTGAAGGACATCAGTGGTTGGGTCGGGTTGTAGGAGCACAGCCCCCACTCCGACACCCCTAGCGTCGATTTGCAGATGGAAGGGCAAGGTGTAGTCAGGGGTGATCTACGGAAAGCAGAGCAAGAAGGTTTGAAGGGGCAGTGGAAGGCCAGAGTCGCACCTCTGGTTCCAGATGTAAGGGACCGCAGAACTGGTAAGGTCTGTGAGGGGTCCGGCCACGCTGGAGAAGTTACTGCAGAACCGACGGTAGTAGCCGCACATCCCCAGTAAGCGCATGAGTTCCTTCCTCGTCCTTGGAGTGGGGAAGGACAAGATGGAAATAACGTTCGCGTCCTTGGGTCTGACCATACCATGCCCAACAATATATCCCAGGTAAGTCACTGAGGCCCAGCCAAAAGCAGATTTAGCCAGGTTTATGGTGAATCCAGTAATTGCAGTCGTGCAAACAGTATCTCCAAACGCACCAGATGTTCGTCCCAGCCGACCGACACCACCACCAGGTCATCCAGGTAGGCGAACGTCCCACTTAGGTCCTGAATTAGGTGATTGATTGCCCTCTGGAATGTGGCCGGAGCATTAGAAAAGCCAAACGCCATAACCAAATATTGAAAAAGACCAAATGGAGTTATAAATGCTGAGATTATTTTTGCCCTATCCGTGAGTCCCACTTGATAATATCCTTTCAACATGTTCACTGTACTGATAAATTTGGCACAGCCTATGCTGTCTATTATATCTTCAATCAAAGGTAAAGGGTAGGAGTCTGAGACAGTGACCTGGTTCACTTTACGATAATCGGTACAGAAACGAAAACTGCTATCAGGTTTTGGAATGAGAACGCAAGGTGAAGACCAGGGGGAGGTACTAGGCTCAGCTAAGTTATGTTTTAACAAAAAATCTACCTCCTTTTTCATAATCTCTCTTTTTTGTGGATTTAGTCGATATGCTGATTGCCTAATGGGTTGTACCTCATCTGAGATTAGCTTTAATATCACATGTTTAAGTATATTGCAAAACCTGGAGGTCTGACGACTTTAGAAATGTTGATAATAACTTATGAGATCTTTTGCTTGAGATGGATTCAGAATGAAAATACTCATCCAAGTTGTTGAGTATGTGACTGTTAGCAGGGCTTTCTTTAGGTAGAGGGAAGTCTAAATTCTCCAATAGGTCCATGTCATCTGTCTCCGGCTCCGGCCCTGACAAAACCGTATGCACATGGCAGGTAATCTTATAGCCTCTGGGATGTCTTCCTCTGACTGCCTGAATGGTAAAAGTTTCGAGATTAATGTGAACAAGTTGTGAATCTTTTCTGGGCGCATCAGGAGTATGGACTATATAGTTGAGGGGAGATAGTTTATTAGCAACTATATAGGGACCAGTAAACTTGCTTTTAAGGGGAGAGCCTGGAATGGGTAGAAAGAGAAACACTTTGTCACCTGGAGAAAATGATCTTTTAACTAATTTAGGTTGGGACTTCACCATTTTTTCTTGGACTTTTTTTAAGTTTGACTGAGCAATGGTTCGGACTTCAGTTAATTTGTCCCGTAAAGTGTCAATGTATTGGGAAACTGTTGCGGGTTAATAGATGGAGTGTCAAACCACTGCTCTTTTACTATTTACGGGGTCCCCTAATTTGTCTCCCATATAGTAACTCGAACGGGGAGAAACCCAATGACTCCTGGGGACATTCCCTGATGGCAAAGAGTAACAAGTCTATGCTTTCATCCCATTCCTTTTGGTGTTCTATACAGTATTTTTTGAGCATTGATTTGAAAGTTTGATGGAACCGTTCCAAGCAACCTTGGGATTGTGGGTGGTAAGCCGAAGACGTACAATGGTCCACACTGAGGTCTTTCATCATCTGTTTGAAAAGATTGCTCGTAAAATTGGTGCCCTGATCGGATTGGATCTCTTTAGGAATGCCCACTGAAGTGAAAAGGTGTAAAAGAGGTTTGATTACATTTTTTGAAGTGATGCTTTTAAGGGGAAAAGCCTCGGGATAACGTGTACTGGTATCCATAACTGTGAGCAGGAATTGATTTCCCTTCTTAGTCTTTGGTAATGGGCCCACACAATCCACAACAATCTTTTCAAATGGTGTAGAAAATACTGGGATGGGCTTAATGGGAGCTGCTGGTATACTTTCATTTGGTTTTCCTACTATTTGACAAATATGACAAGATTTTAGGTACTTTGACACATCCTTCCTAAGTCCAGGCCAGTAATAGTGTTGGAGGAGCTTTTTATATGTTTTCAGGATTCCCAAATGTCCTGAAATACCATCATGGGTAAGGGCAATTAATGCTGGTCTGACTGAGGAGGGAATTACCACTTGATGTATTTCAGACCACGTGTCTAGATGGGTAAGCTCAGGGGGTCTATAGGCCCTTATCAAAACCCCTTCCTGATAATAAAAACACGGAAGGGTGTTAAAATCTTTACCCTCAACTGCTGCATGATGAAGTTTATTCAAAGATGGATCAGATTGTTGGGCTTTAATGAGCTCATCCTTACTAATGGTCTTATTGTACAGATCTTCTGTGGGTAGGAAGATATTGGAGGTGGTCTTAGATGAAGAGGGCCCATTTCGCACACTCTGTGACCGGGTGACAGCACAAGATGGGAAAAGGTGAGGAATAGTTTCTTCAAGGTCAGTGGTGGAGTTGACAGGTAAGGGAGAGTCGACTGTCTTTATGTTGGGAACCACTAGATCTCCTACCAAGTCATTATCCAATAATAAATGAATGCCGCTCACAGGCATTGGATCTTTCCTAATGGCTACTTGCACTTCCCCAGTAATCAAGGGACATTGGAGGTGCACTTTAGCTAAGGGATAGGAAGAATGGGACGAGAGATCTGAAATTAGAACACTCATTAGTAAATGCGGTAGATATATCAGGAATGACGTTAAACAGGAGGATAGATTGTGCTGCGCCCGTATCACTTAGTATACGAATAGGGAAAGAACGAGACCCCTCTATGATTGAAATTTTTCCCTCATAGGTGAATGAAGAGAAGAGATCCTGATGGGGCCTTTCCACATTGGTGGTTGCTATTGGTTTGGATTTGGGATCCAGGGAACTACTTTTAGCAATTCGACGACACTTTGGGTGTTTACAAATCTGGATCGTATGGCCTGGGTTTTTACAGTAAGAACAAGTAAACTTGGTTGCATCAGGGGGGGTAGGTGTGGGACCTTTCAACCTACCACACACGCCCCCAAGGTTATCATCAGAGGAGGACCTAACATGTCGGGAAGTACCACGTTCTCTACTGCCCAGTGACTCCACCAGCAAGGCGTACGCATCAGCCAGCTCAGCCGCACGCCCTAAATTAACCTCTCCACGCTCCTCCACATGCTTCAAGATGTGAAATGGTATCTTGCTCTTCCACTCCTCCAGGACTACCAAATTTAACAAATCCTGAAATGTGGAGGTCTCAGCCTCTAACCACTTTAAAAACTCGTTTTATTAAACCCACAAGGAAAATGGTTTTTTGGTTATTTACGAACTTCCTGCTGGTATCCATCTGGTGATAGCATAAGAGTATATATTCTTTTGCCATCATAGTCATCAGTCTGGGCCCCAAATAGTTATAACCTCACCAGCCTTAACACCACACAATTTAGAACTAACACCGAATACACCACTGGTCCTTCTGGCTACCCATTCTTCCTGCTATTTTTCTGCAAGTCCTAAATGACTCCGGGCTGTCCATCGGATCTATATCAAAACCTGAACAGGAAGAAGCAGTAGCAGGGTTAAAAGCAGCTAGTTTCTCTTTTAATGCCACTTCTTTTGATTTAAACTCCGATGTTAAGGTGACTTCTGTCTCTCTCACCTGTAGTTCTTTCAGTCTAACCTCCTGCTCCAACTTGGCCTGTTCCATCCTTTCCTCATGCTCCAACTTGGCCTGTTCCGACATTCCCTCATGTTCCAACTTGGCCTGTTCCAACTTGGCCTGTTCCAACTTTTCCTCATGCTCCAACTTGGATTGTTCCAACTTTTCCTCTTGCTCCAACTTGGCCTGTTCCAACTCGAGTTCTTTCATTTTGATTTGGAACTCGAACTTTGCTCGTTCTAGTTCTAAGGCGTCTACTCTTTGTGCTTTTTCTTGAGGGCTAGCCAGACCTGAGGCAACTTCTGAGTGAGGAGGGGTGGTGGATAGTGGTTGAAGTTTCTTGGACATGGGCGTTAATCGGTCAACAGCGGATTCTTTTAAAACTTCTTGTTGAACCAACATTTGAATTACATGATTTTTTAACATTTCCTTAGTCAGTTGCTGTGAAAATGGGATATTGTAATAATTGGCAATTTCTTTCCATTCTTTCTTCAGGATATTAACACGTAATTTAGCTACGGAAGGATTTTCAATAAAATCCTGGAGATCAAAACCTGAGGTGGCCATTGTTAAGCAAACTAGGATAAATTAACTAATGGTCAAAAGATAAGATAAGTGGATTACCCTAGAAAATATCACGGCAGTGAATAACCAGAAAGTCTCGGAAACTAACCAAGTTATACCTAGGGAAATTACACTTATGATTATTGTTCTTCTGATAAGATCCTTAGATAAGGATAAGAGACTTGAAAGAGGTTTGGCGTATTACGGCATTAATATAAAGATCCGGATTAACAACCCTTAGATACTTGAAACAGGAAGGGCGTATTATGGCATTAATATAAAGATCCGGATTAACAACCCTTGAGTTACTTTATGATTGACCCCGAATGAGATAATGAGAAGAACAATAATTGAGGCTTTATAATTATGGGGTCCTGGTAGAGAGGGGTGTCCCAAGATATCACTTCACCCTAAACTAGTGACTATGGAACAGCCTACTCTGGAGTGAGGGTACGGCATTAAACAGATCCGGATTCTTCCCTACACTCGATAAGACTTACTACACGACTGCCACGTGTAATAACAGGTAAGCCTTATGACACTTGGAACCTAATATCCTACGTCTGTCACTCTTACTGTACGATAATACCAATATATGCACACACATATGAAGGAAACTTTAAACCACCGGAAAAGCAATTGTGAACAGAAGTAACTGGGAGGAATAATTAACAAGGAGTTACAAGGGAGGAAGGAATATGGCACTTAAGGCGTGGGGACGTGAAGCAGCAGGGACAACTACCGAAGGAGAGGTGTCACTGGCCAGATGTAGGGGTAGGGCGGCAGCAGGGTAGTTGCTGCTCCCTTCGTGCACCCTGTTGGGGTATTTTACCTCGAGAATCGGTGTTGGGAAATCCTGGCAGATGATGGCTAACTCTTGGCATTGTCTGTAGGACAGCAAAGGAGTCGGGACACCATTATGCACGTCAATCCAGGCTTGACACGACCTGTTGCCAAAGGTGACATGTGCATAGAGTGAACCTAGGGCTGGGGCCATCTGTGAACCGTCTGCCGTGACGCAGAGGTCCCTGGAAGGCGGTCCTAGATCACTTCGGGAGAGCCCCAAGCATTGCAAATGCTGGGGACCGATGACCGTAGCCTCAGCGCCGGTGTCGGGCAGCATCTCGAGACAGGATGACACACTGCCGTAGGTCACGATGACGCTGAAGTGCTGGGGGACTTTGGTCCTGGGACGCAAGGAGGAGTACACCCTCCTAATATGGGTCGTGCTTTGTCCAGGGTCGTCGTGCCTTTGATTTGGCGACTGTGGGCGGCCCTCACTGGTGGAAGGGCACTGCTGCTTCCGCCGACGCTGTCCCTTGGGTATGTTTGTCGTGCAACACTTGTAGTGGCCCAGACGACCACACACATTGTACTGGACGCGTTTGGCTGGGCACCGTACTGTAAGTGACCAGTGGTCCTTGCGGTCACAACTGTCGCAGGTAGACTCAGCAGCTGGACACACCTGTGTTCCGTGCTGCCTACCACAGCTGATGCAAAGGGAGCCGGGCGTGGTGGGCGTAAGCGTTGGGGTAGACTTCTTGTCTTTCTTGTATTGGGACATAGCCCATACGGCTGTAGGGGGAGCTCGGATGGCAGAGGTAGCACACCTGGCAGCCTCATAGGAGCGACATACTGCCAATATATCCTTAAGAGAGGAGGAAGAGTCGAGGGAGGTGAGGCGTTGGACAAGCTCCTCGTCCTTAACTCCCATCAGGATCACCTGCTTCAACTGGGTCTCCTCGCACTGCTGGTGATTACCGGGACATATGTCTATCTCTTCCGAGGCTCTCTTGAGTCGTACGTAGAAATCATCAAAAGTCTCGCTCTCTAACTGTCTACAGCTAAACACTTCCCTCCTGCGGAGAGCTTCCTTCCGCTGACCTTTGATGTGCCGTTCTAGAACATCCAGTACCTCCTCTACAGACAACAAAGACGTCAGGGGCACTTGCAACGCATGATCCAACACATGCTGTGTTCCCAAAGACAGGCACATACGTAGCTGAATCAGTTGTTTAGGCTGTGGCAAGCTCTGGAGATCCACCATTGTAGCATAATCAGTCCACCGCTGTATGATATATATGGACACAAAGTAGTACCTTCAGCTGTATATTATTATATTACTCTTATATTACTCTTATTAATTATGTATAGTAAAGTATTACAGAACATGTATTAATTCTATGTAATATTCCATTTATTGTGCACCATGTTATGTATATAAATGATCACATTTATACTTTATGTATTCAGCTTGTGAATGCTGGCATTTGTACAGGCCAGCGCGTAGTAATACATAGATAGATGTAGACAAGACCGAGTCCTGGTGGCGTGACCACGGGCTTCTGCGTCCTATTGTATATATATATCTCCCGTACGAGAATAGAACCTACTTTTAAAGACAACAAGTGTTTGTGTATACCCTCAGTAGTATAGAACATTCTTTGGGTATCCCCTAGCAACACGCTAGATGGCGCAGTGATTATTTCTCAGTGAGATACAGTGGACCAAGCCTTGCCTGGACTCTGTTAATGCCGTCTCGTCTACAGTCTTCAGCTTCAGACAGCAAGACTACTACAAGCCTCTAGACTTACAGTGTTGTGAAGTGCTATGCTGTGTACAGTGCTGTGCTGTGAAGTGAAGTGTTTTGTGAAGTGTTGTGGTGTGTATTTTAATCATAATTGTCTGTGCAAGTTGCGGTCAGATGACTAAGGGAGCGGCCCGACAGTACGTGCTCTCCCGTCTCTGGTCTGAGGGTGACTGAGGACCCAGCTGGACGCTGCCCATCCGCTCCTACGTCTGGCAGCGCGCCAAGTCTCTCCCGGCAACCCGCAAGTCACACACACACACACTCATTCACCTTATATTGAATTCTTGTGACTTACCTCAGACTTCTGTAATTCTGTGCATAGATTACGAGGGGCTGACCCGGTCTTTTGCACAGATAGAGTACAGAAGCAGTCGGCATGTCTCACAGGGATCAAAACGACACCCTGGACGATGGGGTTACGAGTTATAGTGTGGGAGACCTCTCCCCACCCACGCTTACGCCCCACGCTCCCCACAGTGACAATGCCCAGTCACCCACAGAATCTCCTCGCTCATCATGAGCCAGCTCTCCTGCGATACATGCGTCCACAGATCACCTTCAACTGATAAAGTGGATGGGAACTTCTCGACGCCAGGACGATATTGCAAGGAGAGAAGAGGAAGAAATTCGGTACAAAGAGTCTGAAAGACGACGCCACAAAGAGGAACAAACACGCAGAGAACTCGAAGACATACGTAGACGTGAGGATGACCTTAGAAGAAAGGAGGATGAAGCCATATTTGAAGTTTTGATTTCTCTGTTAGCCTCCCCACAACGTTCTACTGTACAAGTTTCGTCTGCTACTAATGTTGATGCAACTAGAGGTACTGATACCTCATTTCCCAGAGTCGGAACAACACCTCAAAAGGCTGCAGTACAGACGCCTCCCTCTCTGATGTCTGACGCTTCTTATCAGATGTTTCGGGAATGGCGTCGACGTTGGCAAGACTACGCAACAATGGTTGACTTGTCCAGTTTATCACAGCCGAAACAAATGATACAGCTTCGTATGTGCTTGTCCTTAGAGACGCAACGTACTCTCGAGCACACACTTCAAGTGCCTCCTACGACAACTCTGACGGTAGAGGCCGTGCTCGACAAGTTGCAGGAACACGTCAAGGGACAGCGCAACGAAGCACTCAGGAGAAGAGAACTCCTCCAATGTAAACAGCTTGATGGAGAATCTTTTGACGCATTTTTTGTAAGGCTCAAAAGGTGTTCAGAGGAAGTTGATGTTTGTCCCGGACATTCTCAAGTCTGTGAAGAAACACAACTTAAGACAATCATTTTAACGGGTGTCCGAGATGAAGAGCTAGTTCAGCGTCTCATTTCCCTCGACCCCACTTCCTCCCTTCAAGATGTTGTTACGAAATGTCGAGCGTACGAGGCCGCCAGGTGTGCGACTTCAGCTTTACGCTCACAACCTGACCAGGTGAGGGCAGTGTCTTCCTACAGAAAGGGTAAGAAGCAGCAAAGTAACCCCACCCCTCACCCTCCAGCTACACCTTCAGCAGCAGCTTTGTGTAACAGCTGTGCGAGAGAGCATAATGCCTCCCAGTGCCCAGCTGCTCAAAGCGTGTGAAGTTGCGACCGCCAGGGTCACTGAGCTTACACAGTCAAGTGCCCTGCTAGCAAAGTTCAGTGTAGACTTTGTGGTCGTGTGGGCCATTATGACAAATGTTGTCGTAAGAAGACACATAAAGGACGCCACCTAGGATCCAAGAAGTCATCCTCAGGTAGTGCTGGCGCGCCCCCTCCTTCTGGCAAGCATCAAGACGCTGTGTCCAGTCGTTCCTGCCGTCGTGTACATAGTTCCACAGACACGACGCCCCAGCACATCAATGTCGTCATTTCTTACGGTAACTCGTCATCCAGTCTTCAGATGTTACCTGACACCGGTGCTGACGTCTCAGTAATTGGTCCACAACACTTAGCAAGTTTGGGAATACCCCGGAGCAACCTACAGCCCCCTCCTCAGACAACGAAACTGACAGCTGATGGTTCCAAGATGGCTCCAGCTTTGGGATCTTTCTGGGCTACCCTTACCTTTGGTAAGCAGTCTTGCTCAGCCCGGATTAATGTTCATAATGGTTTCCCGACTCCGCTCTTATCATATGGCCATTGTCAAGAATTGGCCATTATTTCCAAGGAATTCCCTAAACCTATCTTAAAGGCCACCCCAGAGGATGAGATGTTGTGTTCTACAGCTGCTACATCCCTCAAGTCAGTGGTTTCATTGAAGGCCGTCTTCACATCAGAAGAGTCTACAGCACTGGATGCAGACAAGACCCTTGAAGATCTCCGCACCGCAGCCCGGGCCGACCCTTCCTACATCCGGCTCGTCGACTGTGTGTCTCAGGGATTTCCATCAAACTAATACGACCTTCATGAATCGCTACTCCCGTACTGGAAAATACGCGAGGACCTCTATTGTGACAGAGACCTCGTCTTGTATGGCCCACAAGTAGTTATTCCTGCTGCCCTACGCCGCCGTACCTTGGCCCGCCTTCACGACAGCCATCGAGGAGCGGAGCCCACCAAGCGACGGGCGAAGCAGACTGTATTTTGGCCCGGAATCGACGCGGACATTGCAAGTACCGTCCGTGCCTGTGAACCATGCCAGATTCTGCAACCTAGCCAGCAACAGGAACCTTTAATGTGCGACGATAACCCTTCAAGACCCTTCGAGTCTGTGTCGGCCGATTTCTTTGCAGTAGCAGGGAAGTCCTTCCTCGTCATTGTCTACCGACTGTCTGGATGGCCTGTTGTCGTCCCGTGTGGTAGTGATACAACGGCTACTGCTACCATCCGGAGCTTCAGGCATTACTTCAGAGAAGTTGGTGTTCCCCTCCGCCTCAGGACTGATGGAGGACCCCAGTTCACCAGCCACGAGTTCCGGGACTTCATGGACCGTTGGGGAGTCCGTCATGTCGTGACCTCGCCCCACTACCCCCAGGCGAATGGACATGCTGAAGCCGCAGTCAAGACTGTGAAGCACCTGATCCTTAAGGTGTCACCCTCAGGAAATATCGACTGCGAGGACTTCGATCGAGGTTTGTTGGAGTTACGCAACACCCCAAACTTCACCGGACGCTCCCCAGCCCAGGTTCTATACGGACATCATCTCAGGTCTTGTGTTCCTGCCCACCCGAAGTCTTTTTCTCAAGAGTGGCAGGCCAAGACTGAGGAATGTGACCGCCGTGCAGCAGAACGAGCCACAGATGTCGCTGCTCGGTATGACTGTCATGCCCGCCCCCTTCCCAGGTTGAGTATCGGCCAGCAGATCAGGATTCAAGATCCGGTATCTCACCGCTGGGACAAGGTTGGGGTTGTCATGGGTATTGGCCGGTCCAGGGACTACCAAGTGCGTCTTCCTGGTGGTAGAGTATGGTGGAGGAACCGTCGTTTCCTCCGACCTGTGGAGCTGCCTAGTGTTGACCCCTCCCCAGTTGAGTTCCCTAATGTTGATGTCTCTAAAGTAAATCCATCCCCACCTTGTGTTTCTGCCCCAGTACTCCGCAGGTCCGAGCGACTCAGAAACAAATGGTCCGCTCAAGATGAAACTATGAGCGTATAGGGGGGAGGGAGGTGTATGATATATAAGGACACAAAGTAGTACCTTCAGCTGTATATTATTATATTACTCTTATATTACTCTTATTAATTATGTATAGTAAAGTATTACAGAACATGTATTAATTCTATGTAATATTCCATTTATTGTGCACCATGTTATGTATATAAATTATCACATTTATACTTTATGTATTCAGCTTGTGAATGCTGGCATTTGTACAGGCCAGCGCGTAGTAATACATAGATAGATGTAGACAAGACCGAGTCCTGGTGGCGTGATCATGGGCTTCTGCGTCCTATTGTATATATATCTCCCGTACGAGAATACAACCTACTTTTAAAGACAACAAGTGTTTGTGTATACCCTCAGTAGTATAGAACATTCTTTGGGTATCCCCTAGCAACACGCTAAAACCGCCACCGCCACTCACGAAAAGTCTGGAAAGTCTCATCAGACTTCAAGGTGGGTGGGGGTTGGACAACCACTTTGGTAGAGGGCATTGACGAGGTATCTGAGCCAGTCGGTACTGGAGTAGTGGAAGGGCCAAGGGCTTGATTAGCAGTGAGGCTAGATATCAAAGCTGCAAACCGTTCGTTATCTTCCAATCTCCTTTGGTGGTCTTCAGCAAGTCTTTTCACTTCGTCCTCGCGCCTTTCCTCCCTCATAAGCTTCATCAGAGCAATTATCTCTGAGGACGAGGCTGAGGGTCGAGGGGTGTGGCTGGGAGATGTGCTGGGAGAGGGTGGGGTGTCGCGCTCTGACTGATCATCCATCTCTGTAGAGCTGTCATTCGTCTGACTCATCCGGGCGCTAAGGACACCCCTGCGTGAGGCCCGGGGCATAATTACTTTATCTGTATGTTGTATCTCAAATCAGTGTTGACCGGTCAGCCAGTCGTATCAACCAGATCTGAGACAACAAAATTAATTGAATACACAGATAAGTAACTTATATATATATATAAAATATATATGAAGAAATGACTGCGGTCAGTATGTTCGTCCGTGGGTTGGTGTGTGTAGGCGTGGTGGAGCGTGGAGGGAGGCGAGGTGGTGGGGGGTGAGCAGTGGGGGATGAGTTACCCTCGAGGCAGCCGGGGAAGGTCGCGCTGATGCACCACTCCTCACAAATACCCAATATCAGCCTTCCACCTTAGTGAATCCTTTAAAACAAGGACACACACTTTAACACTACACACACACGAGGGGCACTTAAAGACACTTCACAGGAAATTGCGGTCACTGCACACTGCTCAAAACTCGTTGGTCATTCAAACGAATTTCTGGGGGAGACAATGGCGACAGATGACGGAGTTGACGGAGGAGATCTACCCGTCTTGATTTTACACGGACGCACTTATTTCCACTTAATCGATCACTTGACACTCACTGCGCCATGGAGATGTTCAGGGTACTTAGCTCTAACTACAGGGGCGAACATAAACACCTGTAGAGTTTTGTCAGTTCTATTCAACGGAAATATACAGGGTGCACTTACAAGTGCAGGTAGTTCCTACACTCCTATATGGGTCAACTGACCTCTCTCTGACCTCTCAGGCGACATGTGGTAAGTGGTACATTAGCAGCCTTCAGATGTCGCCAGGCACATTTATCTAAGCGTGTGGTGACATGAAACAGGGGCATTGCCACACGCTACTGACTAGAGAAGTAATGTGTATATATAGTATATATAGAGTACATAGATGGTATACATACAACATACATA
>NW_024726699.1:0-26981 GCF_018991925.1 Homarus americanus | reverse complement strand
CTATCTATATATATATATATATATATATATATATATATATATATATATATATATATATATATATATATATATATATATATATATATATATATATACTGTATATAACACTGGGCTGCATTTGAAAAAAATCATGAGGTGCAGGGTTTCTTAGCTGATTCTTTATGTATTTTGCGTGCTGATTCCAAAAATGCCATTCATTTTGCCCAATCAGGTCAGATTTTTATGCTATGGGAATTAGGAAAATCGAAATTTTAAATATGATGTCAAAATTTTTATGCAAAATATATCTAAGAAATGTAACCACAACACATAGGACCAAAATATGTCAACTACATAGATGCCTTTACAGTTAGACATGCATAATGGCTGTCGTAGAGAATTTTGGTGGTTGGTGTCTGGGGGTCCTGCTTCAGACACCAACAGTAGTCGGCGAGCATGTTGATATCCCAGCGACCCTGGTACCGCTCCTCCATTACACGGATATCTTGATGGAAGTTCTCCTTGTTCCTCACTCACATCACCACAGTTCTCTGAAAGTAGTCCAAGTGGGAGCTGAGGAAGTGCATCTTGATGGACATGCACCAAGAACTTTGTAGCTCAGAAGTAGGTCCTCAACAACTCGTTCATACTCTGGACTTCTGTAGTTGCCAAGAAAATTGGAGACAATAGACTTAAAGGCATGCCAGGCTTCTTCTCATTTACATCCATGCTGCAATCAAACTTGGGATCTTTGAAAAGCCTTCGATCTGAGGGCCATCAAAATTCCTGCATTCAGCTTTGCCTCACTGACTTTGGAAATTTTTCTTCAGAAAATTGAAAGCCTGGCTTTTTTGTCCAGTGCCTTTACAAAGTTTTTGAACAGACCGAGCTTGATGTGCAGTGGCGGAAGAAGAATGTTCTCTGGATTCACCAGAGCATGGGCAACAACATTGTGAGAACCTGGAGTAAGTCCACTTTTGCAGGCCAGTCACATTGCATGTAGTGCTGCTTGTCTGCTCGACTATCCCACAGACAGAGGAAAAATGCCATGTACCACCAGATGAAAAAGAAATTTAATTGTGAAAAATATATGTAAAACACGATTTTTCCTTTACGTCACGGCGGACATTTAAATGGCCGGCGAGCACGTGGGTGTATTTAAATGCATCGTAAGGGCATTAAAACTGACCGAAATCTTTTCTGTGAGGCTTGCCAATGATTTTTAATGAACGAATATGAGGACCCCATTTTGAGCGAAAAATGCCAATATTTTACCTGAATCTCCGCTTAAAATGCTTTAGCACAAAATTTGACCTGATTGAGCAAAATGGATAACATTTTTGAGATCAGCATGCAAAATACACCCAGAAAAGCTTAATAATACACAAACCTCAAAACTATGCAGGCAGTGTATAATCAACACCTCAACCCGCCAGGATTCGAACCCACGATCTTATAATTGTGACCGGGGAACATTACCTCTGGGCCACCAGGCCACTAAAAGCAGTCCTAGACTCTGGTATGTTTCACAAAGCCTGTTCAACGAGCTTATGGAGCCGTGAACCTCAAATGGGGACCACCTGCTCTTTGGTGATCAGAGCAACGTTTTACCAAATCCGGCGTCGAAACACGAGGATCCATATATATTTCATTAGCCCAATAATGAAATGGGCTAATGGCTAATGAAATATATAAATATATATATATATATATATATATATATATATATATATATATATATATATATATATATATATTAATATATATATATATATATATATATATATATATATATATATATATATATATATATATATATATATATATATATATATATATATACTGTATATATATATACTGTTAATGAATATGATGTATTTCTTTGTGTATGAACCTCTGTCCTGCATGGTAGTGAGAAGTGATACCACCCTCAGTGTCAAAGACCTAAATGAATTATTCAGAATAAGCAAACTGTACTCCAAGCTTTGGCAATAAATTTGTTAAACTAACTAAAGACACACGCATTACATAGTATTATTAACATTAATAATAATATTATTACATACGAATTATTAAGAACGAAAATAATCTACGACTCATTTTATCAGCGGTTTCTCTCATAAACGCGAAAAAATAGTTGCTTAATATGAATAATAGACAGTTCTTTCTGTTTTATTTTATTGTTTTTACCTTATTTTCTTTTCCAGTTCTGCTCGACGAGTTGTTGGAATCTCAATATGCTATCAATATGTACACTGTATATCCTTATAAATGGTGAATCATATGCACAATCACAGTCTTTTAGAAAACAAAGAAAAATTTTTTGTGGCGGCAGTAATGAGCTTTGGTTTCTTACAGGCACTCGCGCCTGTTGCTTGCCTCATTTTTATTATTTGTCTCTTTCAATTTTTTTCAATTTAAACCTCGGTTTCTGTTATTAATATGGATTGTCCTAGCTAGAGGCACAGTAATATACTCTCTGGTCCTCCTTTGGATTGTCAGTCACAGCTATGGACACGCCTCATTAAAATTTCTGAAATAAATCTTGGCATATGGCAGTGGTTTATGGTTGTGTTCCCACAACATGTAGGTTAGTCGAGGATACCTGTGGTGTAATGGTCAACAGCCCTGCCCCGCAAGCGAGCGGACACGACTTTCATCCTCGGGCAGGGTGAAACTATGGGCAAATTTATTTACGCCATTTGCCTCTGTCTACCCAGTAATTGGGAACCTGGATGTTAATCGATTTGCAGATCGTATTCCGGGGAATAGTTAGCCTTTAGTTGGTGAGCTGTCCAGTCTTCTCGACTATTCCGTGACACTGATCATGCAGCTCGTTAACTTAGGGGTGGTTGTTGTGTTGGCGACAGCTTCTACACACCAACAAATTCACGCCTAGGAGGCCCTTGGCCTGCCGTACTAGATTTCGAGGGGCTTCCATTATTATACACTAGTCGAATAGAGAGAAGGAGGCCAAAATTACTTATTGTCCTGCCTGCACCCATATGATATATTCCTCACCACGGTTGAGGAGTAGCGTTGGGGAAATAAGAACACGCCAGGAATACTCAGAAGATGTTGCCTCAGGTACAAACAGCACGATGTGGCACGATCAGCTTCAGGCATGTGTGTACAGTCAGCGAAAAAATTATCTACTGTAGACACCATGAAATTGACAATGAGCAATAACTTTACATACTTGATTGTGAATACATGGTAAATAAATTTGATTTTTTGAGATTTCAGCTATTTAGGAGAGGTCGGCAAATCTGAGACAAAGTTATCAAATATTTTTTTTCTGAAGGATTTTGGTACGCTGAATTTATTTCTGGAATATGGCAGGCTAAATATTACACTGTTTTAGAGTTATATGTTGAAAATGGCTAAGTACAGAAAGGGAAATATTAACACTGGTCGGTAGAGACAATATAAAACTTTTATTTAACATTTTCACACACCGGCAATTATACCTTTTAATAAACTGCTTTGTGTTATTTGAAAATGGATCATATTCTGATTTTAAATTCTCGAAATGGAATCATGCGGAGACAGTATTCACGTATTTTAGTTGCAAAAAAACACCGTTTAGGCATATTTCACTATGTTTACACATTTATCTGGATATGAAAAATTCAATATGCATTGAGAATGAAACTGAGGCAATAAATAATAATAATGAAAGTGAATATACAAATTAATTAAATCAGGCTAAAAAAAAGTACCATCAATTTAGAACAGAATTTCATTGTCTTTCAAATGTTCCTGCAGATTTCGTCAGCTGTGCTGCAGTTACATGCAGCAGTACACACCAGTTTTACTTTTTAAATTTACAATGAACACTTGGGACTGTTTGGCGCATTTGCAGCTGATGGGCTCCATGGGAGGTACTACGCCTGGGAAGATATTGAAGCGTAATTTGTTGGCTATGGTAGACCCTGCTGCCACATAGCTTCACAAAAATTTTGACCAAGTCCCAGGTTGCTGATCTGACTTTCTGCCCCATTTACACACAATTGCAGGGTCTCAATTGTCAATTTAATATTGACAAAACAACATACATATATTGTTTCTCTTTATCTTTTTAATTTTTTGTATTTCTTTATGGTCTTTTTATTATTATTATTATTATTATTATTATTATTATTATTATTATTATTATTATTATTATTATTATTATTATTATTATTATTATTATTATTATTATTATTATTATTATTATTATTATTATTATTATTATTATTATTATTATTATTATTATTATTATTATTATTATCATCATCATCATCATCATCATCATCATCATCATCATTATTATTATTATTATTATTATTATTATTATTATTATTATTATTATTATTATTATTATTATTATTATTATTATTATTATTATTATTATTATTATTATTATTATTATTATTATTTATTATTATTATTATTATTATATTATATTATTATTATTATTACATTTTCGCCCCCAGGCCCTGATGTGGGTTAGTGAACTGTGCCCGTGGGCTAATCCTTAACAAAAAAAAAAAAAGATGCAGCACTGAAAACAGGAACTTGAGAACAGGGACAAATGAGCCATCACCAAATCTCCATCCCATCATCTCAAATGGGGCAGCTTGGGATACTGCATGCCAGCTTGCTGCCAAATGGATGCCTGTAGTGTGCACGCCGTATGTGGAAAGACAGCATCACTTGTTGGTGGGAGGGTTTCTAAGGCGTGAGCTCGACCAAAAAGAATGGAGCTAGCCCTGTCCACTTACGTAGTTGCATCTTATTTATAGACTCTGCAAAAGAACTCTTCGGCATCGCGACTGCTTTCTCACAAAGATGACCTTTACCAAGTAATTGCAAGAGATTTTGATGCTCCTTGAAAACATTCCAGCAAGACTTTTTGGTGTGACAAGCCAAAAATGATGTAGTGTAAGAGCCTGTCGGAGCATGAAATGCAGGCCGTGATTTCAAAATATTATTATCAAGTTGAGCTGTAACGATGTTTATTGGGTATCTTGCTGAAATGTGCTAGAAGGAGGACCAAGACGTCAGTGTCCCGAGCAGCAACAACAATGCTTGACGCTCGGCTCCTCAAACAGTGTAAAATTATTCGAGTGTCGGCCTCTTCATAACGGGCTTCCAGGCCTTCTGTGACAATGTCAGGATTTGAGGAGTCCACCTACTCCTGTTTGCTAAACCCACGAGATATTACAATAGTCTTGTTGCTTCTTGCTTGCAGAATCACCTGTCGGGACAAGAATGCTGCTAGATCAGCCTTATTCTCTGCATGAGCAGAAGACTCTCCCATTTTGGTGGAAAGGGCACATCCCTGTTCTACACCTCTCTTCTCACTGGTACTTCTCCTTTCCCCTGTCTTTGTTTTTTTTTTTTCAATTTGATTGAAGTTTCATAATATATGTAAAAAATGACGTCTATGCGGCTGAATGAAAGCTCCACTCTTCAAGATAGACGCAACGAATACACCTGCCAAATCCCAAAATGTTCTGGCGTTTTGTCGTTTCCAATAGCTACCATAAGAGCCTGACCATCAATGATTAGTGTTTTGCCAATCAGTACCTCTGACAGATGCGCCTTTGAGCCTGACCGGAGATCACCACTCATTTCGCAATGGCTAGAGGGGCGGGCATGAGCTCATGCTTCAGTATATCTTCAAGAATGACATCTCTTCCTGGAAAGCAGGGATCAGACGTTGAAGGAGCTATCTATCTGCTTTGATGACTTTCTGTGGGCTAGTTGTGGATTTTTTTTTGTTCCACTTCATAAAGAGAAGAAAAGATCGGAGGTTTGTTCCTGGGTAAGATGTCACTGAACTTCACCTGTTTGTCACCGCAAGGCATGTCTTTCTTCAACAAATGTAATCAGCTGCTCTTGTCCTTTCTGATGAGCGATTAGGAGGTCTTCTTCAATTTTCTTTTTAAAAATATCCTTTGTGGCAATGTTTTGCAAGTTTGGAGATGCATCCACTGAGAACAGGTTGAAGGCCTGCAATGTTGTCAATAGGTTATCTTCATCTTGTAAATCATGTTTCTGTCTGGCTTGGTTGCATTCATTGTGTGTGAAGGCATCATCTGACCCTATTCCATATACATATTTGGTTTCACTGGCGAGATGAGATCGGAGGTTGTGAGAGAGAGCCCATCTGCTCAAGCCTGATGTTGTCTTGGTGATACCGATGATATCACCACCTTTCATCCCAGTGCTGTTCAGTCATTCCTGGCTTTGATCCACTTGATTAAACGACTGGTTTGACCGGTTCACTACAAAATACTCTTTATTAAACTTAGCCTTCACTTCATCAGGAAGATTGTTTGTAGACAAAAAACAGATTGAGCGTCACAGCAATTCTTTTATTTTTTTTTGCTTTGAGAGTACCGAAATATTTAATTTCAGTCTTCAAGACTTGGGAAACTGGGGCATGGTTAAGATTGTCAAATTGAAGAAATGGTTCAGCACATTCTAATTCCTTAGAAAAATAGGTTTGTCGACTTTGTCTCGAAAATGCCTGGGGGTTCCTGTTTTACTAATATTGGAACTAGTGTAAATCAATCGTTAATTTTATTTATCTCTCAACGACAATGAATGTTATTAGGATATAATTTTTGTTTGACGGAAATAAAACGAAATGCCTATGTGTTGTCCGTTACGAGGAAGACCGGGCAGCTGTACTGGTGGTCGAAGGTTATAAGATACGACAATGAAGTCGAGGATTTATTCATTTATCGAAGCCTTGATATTCGTGGTCATATGATTCTACAAGCACTCACACAGGATGGAAACACGTATTCTGATCATGGTGTAACTCACTGGTGTGTACGAACAACCAACCCTATCGCTCATACACCTCGTCCAATATATATTTGAAGCTAACTAGAGTGTTCGAGTTAATGGTGATTTTGGGAACTTGTTCCACTCATCCTCTACTCTATTTCCAAACCAATGTTTATGTATCTCGCGCCGAAATCAAAATTTGTCTAATTTAAGACCATTACTACGAGCTGGATAGTATAAGTACCTTTATTATATTACATTTGTTTAACTCAGATTTCCAGTAATACACCTCAATCATATCGCCCATCATTCTACATCCAACCAGTTTAACATAAATTGAAGGCAAATTAATGGAAGTTATAATTTCAAACTCATTTAGGACCTGATCTCACCTGAATTTCCCCTTCTTGACAGTACCTTTATTATGATCTCCAGTATTTTTGTTTAATATGATCTAAATACATATTATCAATGAGAAAACAACACCTTTAAGAAAATCCTCTCAGTGTCCACATCATCAGCTAGATAAAAAGAGTATATGCAGATGTACAGAAGGGAGGTGCAATAGTGTCACAGGTGTGTGACATGTGGGGTATAATGGGTGTATGCAGGTGTGTACAGAGTGGGTGTAATGAGTGTATACAGTGTGTGGGGTGTAATGGGTGTGGTGCAGGTGTGTGACATGTGGGTGTAATGAGTGTGTATGCAGGTGTGTGACAGGTGGGTGTGTGGGTGTATGCAGGTGTGTGACGAACAGGTGTAATGAGGTGTATGCAGTGTGTGACAGGCAGGTGTAATGAGGTGTGCTTTGGGTGTGTGTGACACATGTGGGTGTATGGGTGTATGCAGGTGTGTGACAGGTGGGTGTAATGAGTGTATACAGGTGTGTGACATGTGGGTGTAATGGGTGTATGCAGGTGTGTGTGACCTTATGTGGGTGTAATAGTGTATACAGGTGTGTGACAAGTGGGTGCATGTGGGGTGTGCAGGTGTGTGACAGGTGGGTGTAATGAGTGTATGCAGGTGTGTGACAGGTGGGTGTAATGGTGTATACAGGTGTGTGACATGTGGGTGTAATGAGTGTATGCAGGTGTGTGACAGGTGGGTGTAATGAGTGTATGCAGGTGTGTGTGGAGTGGGTGTAATGGGTGTGTGTGGGTGTGTGACAGGTGGGTGCAATGGTGTATACGGGTGTGTGACATGTGGGTGTGGTGTATGCAGGTGTGTGACAGGTGGGTATAATGGGTATATACATGTGGGTGTAATAGTGTATACAGGTGTCTGACAGGTAGATGTAATGGGTGTATACAGGTGTATGACATGTGTGTGTAATAAGTGTATACAGGTGTGCTTGACAGGTAGGGTGCAACAGGTGTATGTAGGCGTGTGACAGGTGGGGTGGCTGGGTGTATATGGGTGTGTTACAGGTGAGGTGTAATGAGTGTATACAGGTGTGTGTGGCAGGTGGGTGTAATGGGTGTATACCCGTGTGCTGACATGTGGGTGTAATGGTGTATACAGGTGTGTGTCAGGTGGGTATAATGGGTGTATACAGGTGTGTGACATGTGGGTGTAATGAGTGTATACAGGTGTGTGACATGTGGTGTAATGGGTGTATACAGATTATTATTGATAATAATAAGATTTGTAATAATGAGTGTATACGGAGTGTGTGACATGTGGAGTTATGTGAGTGTATACGAATTATTGTGACAGGTGGAGTGTAATGAAATTGTATACAGGTGTGTGACATGTGGTGTAATGGGTGTATGCAGGTGTATGACGAATTGGGTGTAATGGTGAATACAGGTGTGTGACATGTGGGGTGTAATGGGTGTATACAGGTGTGTACATGTGACATTGGGTGTAATGGGGTGTATACAGGTGTGACATGTGGGTGTAATGAGTGTATACAGTGTGTGACAGGTAAGGTGTAATGGTGTAAACAGGTGTGTGACATGTGGATGTAATGAGTGTATACAGGTGTCTGACAGGTAGGTGTAATGGGTGTATACAAGTGTGTGACATGTGGGTGTAATGAGTGTATACAGGTGTGTGTGATAGGTGGGTGTAATAGATTGTATGTAGGGGTATGACAGGTGGGTGTAATGAGTGTATATAGGTGTGTTACAGGTGGGTGTAATGAGTGTATACAGATGTGTGACTTTGAGTGGAGTGTAATGGGTGTGTAGCAAGGTGTGTCATATGTGGGTGTGTGAGTGTGTATATAGGTGTGTGTGAGGTGGGTGTAATGGGTGTATACCCGTGTGTGACATGTGGGTGTAATAGTGTATACAGGTGTGTGACACGTGGGTGTAATGGGCGTATATGGGTGTGTGATATGTGGGTGTAATGAGTGTATACAGGCGTGTGACATGTGGATGTGTAGATTGTATACAGGTGTGTGACATGTACTGGGTGTGGCAGGTGTATGGGTGTGAGCAGATGGATTATGACAGGTGTATTTGGGTGTGTGACATGTGGGTTTAATGGGTGTATACAAGTGTGTGACAGGTGGGTGTAATGAGTGTATGTGCAGGTGTGTGACATGTAGATTGTAAATAGTGTATACAAGGTGTGTGACGTAATGGGTGTAATGAGTGTATGCATGTGTGTGACAAGTGGGTGCAATAGATTGTATGTAGGTAATGTTACAGGTGGGTGTAATGGGTGTATACAGGTGTGTGACATGTGGGTGTAATGGGTGTAGGCAGGTGTGTGTCAGGTGGGTATAATGGGTGTATACAGGTGTGTGACATGTGGGTGTGTGAGTGTAAACAGGTGCGTGACATGTGGGTGTGTGGGTGTATGGGTGTGATATGTGGGTGTAATTGGTGTATACAGGTGTGTGACATGTGGGTGTAATGAGTGTATACAGGTGTGTGACAGGTGGGTGTAATGGTGTATACAGATTGTGTGACATGTGGTGTAATGGTGTCTGCAGGTGTATGACAGGTGGGTGTAATGGTGAATACAGGTGTGTGACATGGTGTAATGGGTGTATACAGGTGTGTGAGCAGGTGGGTGTAATGGGTGTATACAGGTGTGTGACATGTGGGTGTAATGAGTGTATACAGGTGTGTGACAGGTGGGTGTAATGGTGTATACAGGTGTGTGACATGTGGGTGTGTGGTGTATACAGGTATGTGACAGGTGGAGTGTTATGAGTGTATGCATGTGTGTGACATGTGGGTGTAGTGGTGTATACAGGTGTGTGACCAGGTGGGTGTAATGAGTGTATACAGGTGTGTGACATGTGGGTGTAATGGGTGTATGCAGGTGTGTGACAGGTGGGTGTAATGGGTGTATACAGGTGTGCTGACAGATGGGTGTGTGGGGTGCATGGAGGTGTGTGACATGTGGGTTTTAATGGTGTGTATACAGCACAATGTGACATGTGGGTGTAATGAGTGTATGGGTGTGTGACAGGTGGGTGTAATGAGGTGTGCAGGTGTGTGACATGTGGGTGTAATGGGTGTCTGTAGGTGTGTGACAGGTGGGGTATGAGTGTATACTGGTGTATGTGACATGTGGGTGTAATGGTGTATGCAGATGTGACAGGTGGGTGTAATGGGTGTATACAGGTGTGTGACATGTGGGTGTAATGGGAGTAGCACTGGTGTGTGACAGGTGGGTATAATGGGTGTGTGGGTGTGTGACATGTAGATGTGGGTGTATACAGGTGTGTGACATGTGGGTGTGTGAGTGTATGCAGGTGTGTGACATGATGGTGTAATGGGTGTATACAGGTGTGTGACAGGTGGGTGTAATGGGTGTATGTGGGTGTGTGGCAGGTGGGTGTAATGAGTGTATGCTGGTATGTGACAGGTGTGTGTGTGGGTGTATACAGGGTGTGTGACATGTGGGTGTAATGGGTGTATACAGGTGTGACGAGGTGAATTAATGGGTGTATACAGGTTTGTGACAGGTGGGTGTAATGGTGTATACAGCTGTGTGACATGTGGGTATAATGAGTGTATACAGGTGTGTGACAGGTGGGTGTAATGGGTGTATGTAGGTATGTGACAGGTGGGTGTAATGAGTGTATGCAGGTGTGTGACATGTGGGTGTAATGGGTGTATACAGGTGTGTGACAGGTGGGTATAATGGGTGTATACATGTGTGTGTGTGCCAGGTGGGTGTAATGAGTGTATACAGGTGTGTGTGTGACATGTGGGTATATTGGGTGTATACAGGTGTGTGACATGTGGGTGTAATGAGGTGTATACAGGCGTTTGGTGGGTGTAATGGGTGTATACAGGTGTGTGGGTGGGTGTAAGGGTGTATATGGGTGTATTACAGGTGGGTGTAATGAGTATATATGTTTGTGACAGGTGGGTGTAATGGTGTATACAGGTGTGCTTGACAGGTGGAACGCAATGGGTGTATATAGGTGTGTGTGACAGGAGGGTGTAATGGGTGTGTGTAGGTGTGTGACAGGTGGGTGTGTGGTGTATACAGGTGGTGACGGGTGGGTGTAATGAGTGTATGCAGGTGTGTGTGTGTGTATGTGGGTGTGCTGAGTGTATACAGATGTGTGACAGGTGGGTGTGTAATGGGTGTATGTGAGTGTCTTACAGGTGGGTGTAATGAGTGTATACAGGTGTGTGTGAGTGGGTGTAATGGGTGTATACAGGTGTGTGACAGGTGGGTGTAATGGGTGTTTACAGGTGTGTGACAGGTGGGTGTAATGAGTGTATGCATGTGTGTGACGAATTGGGTAATGGTTGAATACAGGTGTGTGACAGGTGGGTGTAATGGGTGTATACAGATGTGTGACAGGTGGGTGTAATGGGTGTATGTGGGTATGTGACAGGTGGGGAGTGTGGGTGAATACAGGTGTGTGAGGTGGGTGTAATGGGTGTATACAGGTGTGTGGCAATTGGTGTAATGGGTGTATACAGGGGTGTGATAGGTGGGTGTATGTGGTGTATGCAGGTGTGTGACAGGTGGGTGTGTGGGTGTGTGTCGTGTGTGACAGGTGGGTGTAATGAGTGTATACAGGTGTGTGTGACAAGTGGGTGTAATGGGTGTATGCGGAGTGTAAGACAGGTGGGTGTAATGGGTGTATACAGGTGTGTGAAGCAGGTGGGTGTAATCGGTGTATGCAGGTGTGTGTGACATGTGGAGTGTAATGGGTGGATACAGGTATGCGACAGGTGGGTGTAATGGTGTATGCATGTGTGTGACATGTGGGTGTGTGAGTGTATACAGGTGTGTGACGGGTAGGTGTAATGAGTGTATACAGGTGTGACATGTGGGTGTAATAGGTGTATGCAGGTGGTAATGACACGTGGGTGTAATGGTGAATATGGGTGTGTGTGACATGTGGGTGTAATAGATTGTATACAGGTGTTTGACAGATTGGGTAGAATGGGGTATACAGGTGTGTGACATGGGTGTAATGGGGGGAGGTGTATACAGGTGTGTGACATGTGGGTGTGTGGGTGTATGGGGTGTGTGACATGTGGGTGTAATGGGTGTATGTAGGTGTGTGTTTCAGGTGGGTGTATTGAATGTATACAGGTGTGTGACGGAGTGGGTGTAATGGGTAAGGTGTGTCATGTGGGTGTAATGAGTGTATACAGGTGTGTGGCAGGTGGGTGTGTGGGTGTATACCCGTGTGTGACATGTGGGTGTAATGAGTGTATATACAGGTGTGTGACACGTGGGTGTAATGGGCGTATACAGGTGTGTGACATGTGGGTGTAATGAGTGTATACAGGTGTGTGACATGTGGATGTGGGTGTATACCGGTGTGTGACATGTGGGTGTAATGAGTGTATACAGGTGTGTGACACGTGGGTGTAATGAGTGTATGTAGGTGTGTGACAGGTGGGTATGTAGGGTGCATACAGGTGTGTACATGTGGATTTAATGGGTGTATACAGGTGTGTGACAGGTGGGTGTGTGAGGTGTATGCAGGTGTGTGACATGTGGGTGTGTGAGTGTATACAGGTGTGTGACACGTGGGTGTAAATGAATGTATAGGTGTGTGACATAATGGGTGTAATGGGTGTATGCAGGGTGACAGGTGGGTGTAATGGGTGTATACAGGTGTGTGTGTGATGTCATGGGTGTAATGAGTGTATACAGGTGTGTGACATGTGGGTGTAATGGGTGTATGCAGGTGTGTGACAGATGGGGAGTAATGGGGTGAATAAAATTAGTGTGACATGTAGGTGTAATGGGTGTATACAGGTGTTTTGACAGGTGGGTATAATGGGGAATTATCTGGGTGTGTGACATGGGTGTAATGAGTGTACAGGTGTGTGACAGGTGGGTATAATGGGGTATACACGTGTGTGACATGTGGGTGTAATGGGTGTATGGGTGTGTGTGACATGTGGGTGTAATGAGGTGTGTATACAGGTGTGCTGACGGGTGGTGTAATGGGTGTATACAGGTGTGTGACATGTGGAGTGTAATAAGACATATACAGGTATGTGACAGGTGGGTGTAATGGGTGTATACAGGTGTGTGACATGTGGGTGTAATGAGTGTATACAGGTGTGTGACAGGTGGGTGTAATGGGTGTATACTGGGTGTGCTGTGTGGGTGTAATGAGTGTATACAGGTATGTGACTGAGTGGGTGTTATGAGTGTATGCATGTGTGTGACATGTGGGTGTAATTAGTGTATACAGGTGTGTGACAGGTGGGTGTAATGAGTGTATACAGGTGTGTGACATGTGGGTGCTTATGTGTGGGTGTATGCAGGTGTGTGACAGGTGGGTGTAATGGGTGTATACAGGTGTGTGACAGATGGGTGTAATGAGTGCATGGAGGGTGTGTGACATGTGGGTTTAATAGGTGTATACAGCTGTGTGACATGTGGGTGTAATAGTGTATACAGGTGTACTTGACAGGTAAGTGTAATGAGTGTATGCAGGTGTGTGACATGTGGGGTGTAATGGGTGTCTCTAGGTGTGAGCAAGGTGGGTATATTGGTGTATACTGGTATGTGACATGTGGGTGTGTGGGTGTATGCAGATGTGTGACAGGTGGGTGTAATGGGTGTATACAGGTGTGTGACATGTGGGTGTAATGGGAGTATACTGGTGTGTGACAGGTGGTATAATGGGTGTGTTGGGTGTGTGACATGAGTGTAATGGGTGTGTATACAGGTGTGTGAGCATGTGGGTGTGTGGGTGTGTGCAGGTGTGTGACATGAGTGGTGTGTGGGTATGTCACAGGTGTGTGACAGGTGGGTGTAATGGGTGTATGTGGGTGTGTGGCAGGTGGGTGTGTGAGTGTATGCTGGTATGTGACAGAGTGTGTGTAATGGGTGTATACAGGGTGTGTGACATGTGGGTGTAATGGGTGTATACAGGTGTGTGACAGGTGGGTATAATGGGTGTATACAGGTTTGTGACAGGTGGGTGTAATGAGTGTATACAGCTGTGTGACATGTGGTATAATGAGTGTATAAAAGGTGTGTGACAGGTGGGTGTAATGGGTGTATGTGGTATGTGACAGGTGGGTGTAATGAGTGTATGCAGGTGTGTGACATGTGGGTGTAATGGTGTATACAGGTGTGTGTGTGACAGGTGGTATAATGGGTGTATATGTGTGTGCCAGGTGGGTGTAATGAGTGTATACAGGTGTGTGTGACATGTGGTATATTGGGTGTATACAGGTGTGTGACATGTGGGTGTAATGGTGTATACAGGCGTTTGAGAGGTGGGTGTAATGGGTGTATAGGTGTGTGTGATAGGTGGGTTTAAAGGTGTATATAGGTGTGTTACATGTGGATGTAATGAGTGTATACAGGTGTCTGACAGGTAGGTGTAATGGGTGTATACAAGTGTGTGACATGTGGGTGTAATGAGTGTATACAGGTGTGTGATAGGTGGGTGTAATGGGTGTATGTAGGGGTGTGACAGGTGGGTGTAATGAGTGTATATAGGTGTGTTACAGGTGGGTGTAATGAGTGTATACAGATGTGTGACAGGTGGGTGTAATGGGTGTGTAAAGGTGTGTCATATGTGGGTGTAATGAGTGTATATAGGTGTGTGGCAGGTGGGTGTAATGGGTGTATACCCGTGTGTGACATGTGGGTGTAATGAGTGTATACAGGTGTGTGACACGTGGGTGTAATGGGCGTATATGGGTGTGTGATATGTGGGTGTAATGAGTGTATACAGGCGTGTGACATGTGGATGTTATGGGTGTATACAGGTGTGTGACATGTGGGTGTAATGAGTGTATACAGGTGTGTGACAGATGGGTGTAATGAGTGTATGTAGGTGTGTGACATGTGGGTGTAATGGGTGTATACAGGTGTGTGACAGGTGGGTGTAATGAGTGTATGCAGGTGTGTGACATGTGGGTGTAATGAGTGTATACAGGTGTGTGACATGTGGGTGTAATGAGTGTATGCATGTGTGTGACAAGTGGGTGTAATGGGTGTATGTAGGCAAGCCACAGGCGGGCGTAACGGGCGGATATTATGCGTGACACGTGGCGTAATGGCGGCGCAGGGTGCAAGTCAGGGTGGGCATAATGGGTGCATACAGGTGCGTGACATGTGGGTGCAATGAGTGCATACAAGGTGTGCGATTGATGTGCGTAATGGGTGTATACAGGTGTGTGATATGTGGGTGTAATTAGTGTATACAGGTGTGTGACATGTGGGTGTAATGAGTGTATACAGGTGTGTGACAGGTGGGTGTAATGAGTGTATACAGGTGTGTGACATGTGGGTGTAATGAGTGTCTGCAGGTGTATGACAGGTGGGTGTAATGGGTGAATACAGGTGTGTGACATGTGGGTGTAATGGGTGTATACAGGTGTGTGACAGGTGGGTGTAATGGGTGTATACAGGTGTGTGACATGTGGGTGTAATGAGTGTATACAGGTGTGTGACAGGTGGGTGTAATGGGTGTATACAGGTGTGTGACATGTGGGTGTAATGGGTGTATGTAGGTGTGTGTTTCAGGTGGGTGTATTGAATGTATACAGGTGTGTGACAGGTGGGTGTAATGGGTGTACAAGGTGTGTCATATGTGGGTTATGTGGTGTATACAGGTGTGTGGCAGGTGGTGTAATGGGTGTATACCGTGTGTGACATGTGGGTGTAATGAGTGTATACAGGTGTGTGACACGTGGGTGTAATGGGTATATACAGGTGTGTGACATGTGGGTGTAATGGTGTATACAGGTGTGTGACATGTGGGTGTAATGGGTGTATACCGGTGTGTGACATGTGGGTGTAATAGTGTATACAGGTGTGTACACGTGGGTGTAATGAGTGTATGTAGGTGTGCAGATGCGGTGTGGGTATAATAGGTGCATAATGTGTTATTACGTGATTAATGGGTGTATACATGTGCGACAGGTGGGTGTAAGAGTGTATGCAGGTGTGACATGTGGGTGTAATGAGGTACAATATGTGTGACACGCAGGTGTAATGAATGCATGCGTGTGACATGTGGTAATGGGTGCATGCGTGAAGAGGTGTAATGGGTGTATACATGTGTGTGATATGTGGGTGTAATGAGGTATACAGGTGTGTGACGATGTGGGTAATGGGTGTATGCAGGTGTGTGCGATGGGAGTAATGGGTGAATACAAGTGGTGACATGTAGGTGTAATGGGTGTATACAGGTGTTTGACAGGTGTGGGTATAATGGGGTACATTATGTGTGACATTGGGGTAATGAGTGTACAGAGGTGTGTGACAGGTGGGTATAATGGGGGCATACAGGTGTGTGACATGTGGGTAATCGAGTGTATACAGGTGTGTGACGTGGGTAATGGAGGATGTAGTTAGGTGGCTACGTGGGTGTAATGGTGTATACTGGGTGTGACAGGTGGCGTAATGGGTGTATAAAAGGTTGTCGTGGGTGTAATGAGTGCATACAGGTGTGTTACAGGTGGGTGTAATGGGTGTAAACAGGTGTGTGACATGTGGGGTGCATGGGTGTATGTGTCAGGTGGGTATAATGGGTGCATAAGGTGTGTGACATGGGGGTGTAATGAGTGCATACAGGTGTGTGACATGTGGGTGTAATGGGTGCATACAGGTGTGCGGATATGTGGGTGTAATGAGTGTATACAGGTGTGTGACATGTGGGTGTAATGAGTATTATGTGTATGACAGGTGGGATAATGGATGTATACAGGTGTGGACATGTGGGTGTAATGAGGTATACAGGGTGTGGCAGGTGGGTGTAATGGGTGTATACAGGTGTGTGACATGTGGGCAATGAGTGTATGCAGGTGTGTGATAGGTGGGTGAATTGCATGTAGGTGTGGAGATGACGTGGGTGTAATGAGTGTATACAGGTGTGACAGGTGGGTGTACGGGTGCATGTAGGCATGTAACAGGTGGGCAATGGGTGCATGCTAGGTGTGTGACAGGTGGGTGTAATGCGTGTATACAGCTGTGTGACGTGGGTGAATGAGGTATGCAGGTGTGTGACATGTGGGTGTAATGAGTGCATACAGATGTGTGACAGGTGGGTGTAATGGGTATGTGAGGTGTGTCTATAGGTGGGTGTAATGAGTGCATACTGGTATGTGACATGTGGGTGTAATGGGTGTATACACGTGTGTGACAGGTGGGTGTAATGGGGTGTATGATGTGTGACAGGTGGGGTAATGGGATATTCTGGTGTGTGATAGGTGGGTGTATGGGTATATTTGGGTGTGTGACTATGTGGATGTGAGTGTATACAGGTGTGTGACATGTGGGTGGTAATGAGTGCATGCAGGTGTGTGACACGAGGGGGTGTAACGGGTGTATACAGGTGTGTGACGGGGGGTATGGGGTGTATGTGGGTGTGTGGCAGGTGGCGTAATGAGTGTATGCTGGTATGTGACAGGTGTGTGTGTAATGGGTGCATATTCAGGTGTGTGTGACATGTGGGTGTAATGGGTGAATACAGGTGTGTGACAGGTGGGTATAATGGGTGTATACAGGTTTGGGGACAGGTGGGTGTAATGGCATACAGAAAGCTGTGTGACAGGTGGGTGCATTAGGTGCATGCAGGTGTGTGATCGTGGGTGCCGAGTGCATACGGGTTTGTTATAGGTGGGTGTAATGGGTGTATACAGGTGGGGTGACATGTGGGTGTAATGAGTGTATACAGGTGTGTGACAGGTGGGTGTAATGGGTGCATGTGAGGTATGTGACTGGTGGGTGTAATGAGCGTATGCAGGTGTGCGACATGTGGGTGTAATGGGTGTATCAGGTGTGCGTGACAGGTGGGATAATGGGTGCATTACGTGTGTGCCAGGTGTGTGAATGGAGTGCATGGGTGTGTGACATGTGGGTATAATGGGTGTACAGGTGTGTGACATGTGGTGAATGAGTATAATAAGGTGGACAGGTGGGTGTAATGGGTGTATACAGGTGTGTGATAGGTGGGTGTAATGGTGTATATGGGTGTGTTACAGGTGGGTGTAATGATATATATATTGTTTGGTGACAGGTGGGTGTATGAGTGTATACAGGTGTGTGACGGTGGGTGAATGGGTGTATATGGGTGTGTGACAGGATGGGTAATGGGCGTTGGTGTGACGGGTGGGTTGTAATGAGTGTATTGGTGAGCGATCAGTGTGATGTAATGAGGTATGCAGGTGTGTGACATGTGGGTGTAATGAGGTATATCAGATGTGCGACGGGTAGGGTTATGGGATATGTAGGTGTCTCGAATGGTGGGTGTAATGAGGTATACAGGTGTGTGATAGGTGGGTGTAATAGGTGTATATGGGTGTGTTACAGGTGGAATGAGTGTATATATGTTTGTAGGCGGGGTGTAATGAGGTATACAGGTGTGTGACAGGTGGGCAATGGGTGTATATAGGTGTGTGACATGAGGGGTGTAATGGGTGTGTGTAGGTGTGTGCTGATGCGGTGGGTGTAATTAGTGTATTCAGGTGGTGCTGACAGGTGGGTGTAATGAGGCATTTAAGGGGTGCACATGGGTGCAGTCGAGGCATACAGACGTGTGACAGGCGGGTGCACGGCGCATGTAGGTGTCCGGACAGGTGGGTGTAATCGAGGCATACAGGCGTGCGGCAGTGCACGGGCGCATGCAGGCATGCGACAGGTGGAGCACGAGTGAACACAGGTGACAGGTGGGTGTAATGGGCGCATACAGGTGCGTGACTGGTGCGGGGCGTACCGCGCATAATATGCGACAGGCGGGCGCAATGAGTGCGCGCGGCGTGCGCACGCGGCGCACGGGCGCATGTCCGGTGCGATTGCGGTGGGTGCACGGGTGTACGCAGGTGCACATGTGGGCAGTAATGGGTGCATTACTATAAGTGCAACATGTGGGTGCAACGGGTGCATGTGGTGCGTGACAGGTGGGCACGGCGCATGCAGGCGTGCACAGTGGGTGATGGAGCGTGCGCCAGTGCGTGCGACCGGTGGGTATACGGTGCGTGCGTGCGACAGGTGGGTGTATCGCGTGCACAATGGTACCGTGCGACAGGTGTAAGTGCACGAGCGCATAGGCGTGCGACAGGTGGCGCACGAGAGTGCATACGCGAGCGACAGGCGATCGGTAATGGGCGTACGTAGGCGTGATCAAGCGGGTGCACGAGCGTATACAGGTGCACAGGTGGGCGCAATTTAGAACGCATGTAGGCGTGCGCACAGGTGGGCGTAATGGGTGCATACAGTGCGTGACAGGTGGGCGTAATGGTGCATGCAGGCAGAAAGGAGTGCATGCAGGTGTGCGGACAGGTGGCAGTAACGGATTGCCCATGTTTTATGCGTGCGACGGTGGCCTATCGGCGTGCACAGGCGTGCGGACAGGTGGGTATAACGGCGTATGTAGGGTGATAGGTGAGTGGTAAGTGTATAAAGGTGCGTGACATGTGGGTGCAATGAGGCATATATGCGTGTGACAGGCGGGTGCAATGAGTGCACAGGGTGTGCGGCAGGTGGGTGTAATGAGTGCATACAGGCGTGACCACGTAGTTGGCGTAATCGAGTAAGTATCCAGGTGCAGTGACTGGCGGTGGGCGTAATGGGCGTATGCAGGCGTGACAGGTGGGTGCAATTTGGCCTATACAGGGTGTGCGACAGGTGGGCATAACGAGCCGTAGGTGTGCGTGATAGGTGGAGTGCAGGGTGCATAACGGCGTGCGACATGCGGGTGTAATGGGTGCATGTAGGTGCACGAGGCACGCAGGCGCATTACGTGGGCGCACGGGCGCATGCTACGTGCGTGACAGGTTTAATCGGGCGCATACAGTGCGTGACAGGTGGCATAACGGGTGCATGCAGGTGCAAGTGACAGGTGATGGTGTAGTGCACAGCCGCGTGCGTGACAGGTGGGTGTAATGAGTGCATGGCTATGCGTGTGGCAGGTGCGGCGTAACGGAGGCACACAGGCGTGACATGTCAAGTGCACCAGAGCAGTATCCAGGTGCGGACAGGTGGGCGTACTGCATGTAGGCAAGCGTGACAGGTGGGTGTACGCGCATGCTTATGCGTGACAGGCGGGCATAACGTGAGGCATGCAGGCGTGCGATAGGTGGAGTGGTGGGCGCATAACGGTGCGTGACACGCGGGTGCAATGGGTGCATGTAGGCGTAACGAGGCACGCAGGCGTGACACGTGTGGCGCACGGGTGCATACTACGTGTGCGACAGGCGGTCGAATGGGCACAGGTGACAGGTGGGCATAATCGGGCATGCAGGCGTGATAGGTGGAGTGGTGTAAGTGCATGTGCTGCGTGACATGTGGGCAGTAATGAGTGCATACAGGTGCGTGACAGGTGGGTGTAATGAGTGCATACAGGCGTGCGGGCAGGTGGCGTGAACATGCATTGGGCCAAGGGTGCGTGACATCTTGCGTAACGAGCGTATGCGGCGTGGACAGGTGGGTGCATACAGGTGTGCGAAGGCGGCGTAATGGTACGTAGGTGTGCACAGGTGGGCGTAATCGCGCATACAGGTGTGTGACAGGTGGCATAAATGAGTGCATGCAGGTGTGATATGGTGGGAGGGTGGTGTATAATGGTGTGACATGTGGGTGAAAACCGAGTGCATACTGGTGTGCGACACGTTGGTGCATCGAGTGCATACAGGTGTGACAGGTGCGTAATCAGCATACAGGCGTCTGATTGCGGCGGGTGCAATGGGTGCATACAGGTGTGTGACAGGTAAGTGCAATGGGTGCATACAGGTGTGTGACATGTGGGTGTAATGGGTGTATACAGGCGTGTGACATGTGGGTGTAATGAGTGCATACAGGGTCAGGGTAGGGCGCAATGGTTGTGTTATGCGCGACATGTGGGCAACGAGTGTATGCAGTGATAGGTGTGTGCAACGCAGGTGACAGGTGGGAGTGGTGGGTGTATAAAGGTGTGACAGGTGTAAGTAATGGTCCCATGATGAGGTGGCTTGTGCGTGACAGGTGGGTGTGATGGGTGTATATAGGTGTGGTGGTAAGTGGGGTGGTGGGTGCAGGACAGGTATGCATCATGGGTGTGATGAGTATTGTGCCAGGTGGCAGGTGGGTGTGATGGGTGCGCACTGGTGTGTGACAAGTGGTGTGGTCGGTGTAGACAGTCAGGCGGCGCGGGTGTGACTGGTGTAGACAGGTGTGACAAGTGAGTGCGAGGGGTACACAGGTGTAACACAGATGTGACTGGCAGGTATCGTGGCGTGTTTGGCCAGTGGAGGCCTTTGCATGAGGGAGTTGGTTTGGTGGTCGCTGCCGACATCAACAGCGAAAAGCGACGAGCTGGGTCCTCGAGGCCTGTGAGTATTTGCCCGCCACTACAGTGATCACTAATCTTTATGTGTTCGAGGTTCCCTGGTGGAGTAACAAGACACCAGGGACATCGAAGCCTTGTGAATACTAACATTGGTTCTTCGAGGGGCCCTCGGTAGGAGTACTGGGTAATTGAAGGCCTAATGAGTATTGTCTCGAGGTCTGGTGTATGTCTCGAGGTTTGGTGAATATTGTCTCGAAGTCTGTGAATATTGTACTGGAGGTCTGGTGAGTGTTGTCTCGAGGTTCGTGAGTATTGTCTCGCGGGTCTGTGAGTATTTCCTGTCTGGTATGCTCGAGGTTTGGGGAATATTGTCTGAGGTCAGTTGAATATTGTCTCGGTGCCTGTGGGTATTGTCTCGAGGTCTGGTGAATATTGTCTCGAGCTCTGGAGTATTGTCTCGAGGTCTGGTGAGTATTGCCTGAGGGGTTCGGGTGAGCATACGTCTTGGTCTGGTGAGTATTGTCCCCGGAGGTCTGGTGAAGATTGGTCGAGGCTAGTGAATATAGTCATCGAGGGGTCTGGCTAATATTGTTCACGAGAGGTCGGACTATTGTCTCGAGGTTTCTGAATGGAATTCCAATTTATTTTTCTTTTATGCTTATTGACTATTAAAAATACATTTTGGAAATAAATTAAAATGTTAGCAAGTGGTCACTGTAGGGACTGTGTTGGTTCACTCTCATGGGCCAAGACTTGTAGGGATTGCGTTATTTTACAGTCAGCACTGTGGGAGACTGTGTTGTCTTACTCAGACAAGACTAATAGGGACTGTGCATATTACTTGACAAAATGTAGGGACTGTTAGTCACCAGATCAGACTAGTAAGGCTTGTGTTATTCACCTCTGGACAAGACACATAAGATCACATTGACCACCAGACAAGACTAGTGGCTTGTATTATCTCACTTCCGGACAAATATCACATAAGACTGTGTTATTCAATTCCTGGACAGTTATCAATACAGCACTGTGTTATTCACAAATTGCACAAAGCACGCGACTGTTATTTACCTCAGACAAGACACTGTAAGCATTCTGGTTATCTACTCATCAGATGGGACTCAGTGGGCATCATGTTATTCGGTCACCAGACAAGCACTAGGCATCAGGTTATCGCCTCAGAAGACTTTGCGACTGTGTTATCTACTCTGCATAAGACTAGTAAGACTATTATTCAATCTGCGCGCGACTCGTAAGCATCTGCAAGTATTCACCTTAGACAAGAATTATAAGCATTCCTACCAATTTCTCAGAGAAGACAATGCAGAAATGTGTTATTACTCCCCAGACAAAAATCGGTTGACTGTGTTATTCATTCCACAGACAAGACTGCTCCACTATCGCATCAAGACTGTAGACTTGTTATTCACTGTGATAAGCATCTTAAGTCGTTGTTATTCACTACCAGACAAGACTTTTTAAAATCAGGCTATCACCAGACATACAGACTCTGAGACTCTGTTATTCACTTCCCTGATAAGACTAGGTGGCGCTGTAAGCGGCCCACTCCCTGCACAAGACTGCAAGGCCGTGTTATCTGGAAAAGACTGTTATTCACAGACACATCTATATGATTGTGTTATCTACTGACAAGATTCGGTGAAATATCTCTGTGTTATTCACTGGACAAGCATCTTTGGCATTTTAATAAGACAGGGACTGTGTTACTCAATTTTGCATACATCTCTGTAAGACTGAGTCTCTGTGAGCAAGACAACAAGACAGTGTTATTAATCACAGATGAGTTTTATACTGTGTTATTTCATTTCAAACATGAGTAAGTAGTAAGCTGTTATTTACTTGTGACAAGACTGTCACACTGTGAAGACAGTGTTATCTTAATTTTCAGACAAGACCTGTAAGAATGTGTTGAGCCCACCTCAGACAAAACTAGTAAGATTGTATTATCTCAATCTCAGACAAGACCACATCAAGAATATTATTTCACTTAGAAAGACTCGCGATCGTGTTATTCATTCCTCGCTGCAAAAAGACTCTGCGACTGTGGCACTTACCCCGGCAGTACCGTAAGACTGTTATTCGCTCGTGACAAGCATCTGCAGGACTGTGCTATTCATCTCAGATAAGACTTTCGTAAAACTGGAGTTATTCACCGGTATCAAGACTCGTAAGCGTTATTCACTTTCAGACAAGACTAATACGACTGTGTTTGGCTCTGGCATCGGGCACTCGCAGGGACGTGTTGTCAATTCTGCTGAAATGCAAGAATGTTATCTAACTTGTATACCTGCAGGGACTGTGATATTCATTCTCAAGGCACTGCTGGAGTGTTTATTGGAATCTCAGACAAGAATAGTAGGACTGTTTTATTCACCCAAAAATGACTCGTAAATATCAACCCGGAGCATCGCGACTGTACCGTGTTAATCACCGCTGGGGCTGGGCAGGACTGTGTTTATCTATTCACCAGACATGCATTGGGTGAGACGGTGTTATTTACTCCACAGAAAAGACTCGGTAATACTGTTATTCACTCCAAGACAAGAGTGGTGATAATAAAGATCAATTTCAAACAAGCATCAGTGGGCACTGTGTTGTCTCCTGCATCGCTGGCACTGTGTTATTCACTGAAGAGACTCGTAAGACTGTGTTGGCCTGGCCAATTCTGGCACAAGATGAAGACTGTGTGTTAGTCACTCACCAGCAAGACAAGTAAAAACTGTTTTTCAGACAAGATCGTAAACTGTTAATCACCCTGCATCGTTGGGTCGTATTAAAATGTTATTTACTCAATAATGATCTATACGGTGTTATTCAATTCTCAGAAAAGACTCCAGAAGACTCTGTTATTTACTTTTCAGACATTCGTAAGATTGATGTTATTCAATTTCATACTTCTGGACTCATAGCGCTGTGTAATTAAATCTTTGCTGCCAGTCTGGTTAGACGCGTTATTCACTCCTCAGACAAGACTAGTGAGACTGTAAGTTATTCATTCTCCAGAAAACACTCGTAAGACAGTGTTGGTCTGCTCTGTACAATACTCGTAAGACTGTGTTATTCACTTTTACCTGTGACGTTAATAAGACTGTTTTATTCATTCCCACCAAGACTCCGGCAGGACTGGGGTTATTCACTCTAGATAAGACTCGTAATATTATCTCAGAAGACCTCGTGGGCGAGGTAAGTTATTTACCCACAGTATCAACACTGTTGTGGGACTGTTATTCACTGTGACGTTGTTCGTATGACTGTGTTATTCACTCCCCGCTGTGGGGCGCAGGACTGAGTTCGTGACAAGAATGTAGGGACGTGTTATTCAATTTCAGCCGCGACTCGTAGGGGTGTGTTAGTCACTTTCAACGACCGGAAGACTGCGTTCACTGCATCGCGATCTGTGCCAATAATGCGTTATCTACCTCAGAAAAGACCTGGTGAAGACTCTCGTTATTCACCAGAAAGACTAGTGAGACCGCGTTATTCACGCCCTTAAAGACTGGCAAACTGTGTTATTCAATTCCCCGGATGTATCATCTGCAAGACTTGTGTTATTCACTCGACAATACCATAAGACTGTGTTATCTCAATTTACCAGACAAAATAATAAGACTGTAAGTATTCATTCCTCTACTACCAAGACTCGCAAGCATCTTCGGGGCTATTTTACTCCCCAGGACAAGCATCTCGGTAATATTGTTATTCAATTCTAGACAAGACTTGGCGAGTGGGCATTCACTCTGACAAGACTAGTGGACTGTTATTCACTCAGACAAACTCGTGGTGTCTGTGTTATTCACTGCCCAGACAAGACTTCGCAAGACTGTTATTCAATCTCAAACAAGACTCTCGTAAGATTGTGGTATTTACTCTGCGACAAAACAAGTAATGACTGTGTTATTCAATTCTGCATTAGTAAAACTATTGTTCACTGCAAAAGCATCAACACTGCTATTCACACACCTGCACGTTGAACGGTAGCAATGTAAGTATTTATTCCTGAGACAAGACTAGTAAGATGGTGTTATTCACCTTGCAGTGCTCCTGTAAGACAATTTTATTACTACCGACAAGCATCAGTAAGCACTGTGTTGGTCTACTCAACAGACAAGCATCAGTAATATTGTGTTATCGTCTGTGGATATGTTGCGACTGTGTTCTTAATTCCTGTGACAAGACTAGTAAGTATCTGTGTTATTCACTTCCTGCGACAACAGCATTCGTGTTATTCACTTCTCAGACAAGACTATTTGTATAATATGGACAACGAAGTAGCACCTTAAGCTGTGTATTCTTATATTACCTCATTAATTATGTACAGCAAAGCATTAGAGAACATGTATTAACCTTGTATATAATGTTCCATTTACGCACCATGTTATGTATATGTGTTATCATTTACATATTATGTATTCGTTTTGTGAACGCTGGCATCTGTGCATGCCAGCGCTGGAATGATACATGGAGCGGTTAGTCCTGGTGGCGTGGAAGCCTACTGTTTATTTGTTCCTCTGTATTTGTTCTGAAAATGAGAATTAGAAATCTATTTTCAAGATAACAAGTGTTTGTATACCTCAGTAGTTTAGAAATATTTTGGGGGTATCAAAGCATTGCATAGATGGCGCAGTGAGATTTCTAGTGAGATTACAGCAATTTAGCCTTCCTCACGATTCTGTGTTGTTAATGCATGCTCGGCCTTCAGCTTCAGCTGAAGGGATTTACAGCAAGACTGGCTGCCCCAGGATTTATAGTGCTGTGAAGCGCGCCGTGCAAAGTGCCAGCTGCGTTTTAGCTGTCCTGGAAATTGCCAGGTATTTGAATGAATTGTCTGTGCAAACCAGATGACTGGAGGAGCTGCCTAGCAGTACATCTCCTGCTCATGGTCAGCTGAGTGACTGAGCAGGAGCAGTAAGACAACTTCAGTTCAGTTGTGACTGCTCGGAACAGCCGCTAAGTGTCTGCAAGGCCAAGTTTCCGCAGCGAATATACATTGACACGCCAGCATCACAGGCTGCCCACTTTATATTGGGCCTTGTGTATTACTTTTAAATTTTTACTCCTGTGTATAGATTATGAGAGGTTGTTCCGCCTGTACAGATAGAGTAATGGTGTCACATGTCTCACAGGGATCAAATGATACCCTGGACGATGTGGGTTGAGTTTGTTTGGGGAGATCTCCACACCTCCACGCCCATAGCAGTGGAACTCAATCACTCACAGAATTTCGTTCGTCTTCGAGTGATTTCCTGTGGTGCCTTTTGGCGTCCAAAGATTCTTCAACTGGATTGGGGGATGGAAACTCGACTGGTAATGATGCTGTGTATAAAGAGGAAGAAGTTTGGTACAGAGAGTCTTCGATAGGTCAATTACGAAGAACAGATGCAGAGAATTAGAAATATGCGAGATGACCTGGGAGGATGCCTGTTACGGAGCCTTATTTCAGGCCTCCCACAACGATCTACATTCTTCTGCTACTACTAATGTTGATGACTGAGAGGTATGGTACTCTTATCTG
>NW_024726698.1:0-17837 GCF_018991925.1 Homarus americanus | reverse complement strand
ATCAACTCGCACACACCTTGAGATCCAGCCAGGTAGCTCATTAGGCTCAGGTGGGAAGTATTTTACTGTATTTTAACTTTATGGAGAGATGACTAAACATTTCAGCCCAGCCCAAGGTGTCCAGAGGGGGATAAACTCATGGAAGAATCGGAGTGTGTTTTTATTAGTGGGTGAACTGAAGCGGATATTTGGAATGGTAGTAAAGTGTTGGTTGTTACACTTTAGAAGGGTTGTTTAGAGAGGGGAGAGAATAGAGTTGAAATTACCTTGAAAATTGGTTTTATTTGATGTGTCCTGGATATTATTATTTTTATTGTTATTTTATTATTATTATTATTATTATTATTATTATTATTATTATTATTATTTTTAGTATATTATTATTATTATTATTATTATTATTATTATTATTATTATTATTGTTGTTGTATTTGTTGTTGTTATTGACTAAACGGTTTTTATACCTTCGTGAGATCTGTGGTTTTGGTCGTGTTGTTGATGGGTGACGTGGTGATGGTAATGTGTGACGTGCCCTGGTGATGTGTGACGTGCCCTGGTGATGTGTGACGTACCCTGGTGATGTGGTGACGTACCCTGGTGATGTGGTGACGTACCCTGGTGATATGATGACGTGCCGTAGTGGTGGTTGTGACGGGGACTTTGGAAACATTACTGTGAGTGTTGTATGCTCACACACACACTGATAATCCAACTCTCTCTCTCTCTCTCTCTCTCTCTCTCTCTTACGTTGTCTTTATTTACCGTATTCTCTTCCTCACGCCTTCTCTTCTTCTCACCGTACAGACAGACAGACGGACGGACACAAACACAATACATCTCGCTCTCTCACTCTCCATTTCCCTCTCCTTCCTTTACTCATTTACCTCACCGGACAGACAGACAGACAAGGACATAGTACATCTCTCTCTCTCGCACTTTTTTCCTGTTTTTTTTTTACTCCCTTTCACTCACGTCACACACATACACACACACACACACACACACACGTACGTACATAGCAGTAAGCGCCATCTTCACAGTCAACAGCTTTCTCTGACGGACAAACCATATTGTTAACACAGGCCATCACTGCTCGACCCGTCACCACCCATCCACCCATGCATGTGAGCTTCGTTGATTTGTCTGTCTGTCTGTTTCTCGGAATACTTAATATATTTTACCCGGTCTACTCAGCTGTTTCGGATAGATCGACTGGGAAATGAAGAATCAGTTTTTGTTTGTGTTTTAGCGCTGTGGATCCAATCTCTTTTCGTGCAATTTTCCCGTCAAAGGGAGTCAGCCAGGCGCGTCATTTCATTGTGTGTTCGGCGCACCGGTCGAGATTCGATTCCCCGCAGTGGGAGTGACAGCCACGGCCAGCCTCCCTGAACCTTCACTACTGACGGAGGGGAACGTCCTCATCCTCACGACTGAAGGAGAGGACGGAGAGGGGGGCATGCTCATCCTCCCCCTCATCCTCATCCTCCCCCTCTTCGCTGGTCTTGATGCGCCGTTTATAAATTTTCAAGGCTGACTGAATGAAAACATCCTCCTCCTGTCCTCGGCAGACGATGATGCGTTGTCTTGTGTAAATATTTTCACTACTGACGGAGGGAAAACATCATGCTCCTGCAGTTTATTAAGATGTGAGCCGCTCTGTCCACGCTTTTACCACTACTGACCGAGGATTTACACGTCTCTCTCTCTCTCTCTCTCTCTCTCTCTCTCTCTCTCTCGTCTTAGACCCTTCGACCCAAGGCCATCTTAGTCGTCACCACCAGCCTTCACAGACTGCTTTAGGGAGAACCTCCTTCGTCTTGCATAATCCATTGGGGAGGTGGGGGGGTGGGGGGGGGCGCTAGAGCTGACGAGTTGAAGGTCGCAGACGGTGTGACCTAGAGTGGCAATGTAGACTAGGGCGGCAATGTTGGCCAAAGTGGCACATATTCGCAAGACTTCTGAAGTTGTAACGTCATGTGATTGGTAGTTACTTCTGAGGTCATTTTGTCGTTGGATGACCGGTGTGGGGTGATGGACAGATGAGGTGTGTGGGAAGTGGTGAGGTTGGGTGAGGGTGGTAGTGAGAAAGGGTGTGTGTGGTGGTGAGAAAGATATGGGTGGAGGTTGGGTGGTATTAAACGGGGGTATGGGTGGTGGTTGGGTGGCAGGAAGATAACTAGCCTCTTAACCTTCACCTCACGGGTTACAAGTCAATATTACCACGACTTACAGATGGTATTATGAGGGAGAGATACAATGACTCTGTTTTACTGTCCACCGCTTCACTCTATCGAAACACAACTTGAAATGGAAGGTAAGTTATTCAAACTCAGTGGTGTGAACGACCCTGAGCGGTGAGGTAATGTTCCTGGGGGGTGAGGGACGAGAGGGTAGGGGGTGAGGCACAGAAGGTAGGGGGTGAGGGAGAGATGATAGGGAGTGAGGGAGAGAGGATAAGGGTGACTTCAAATAACCTGGGATAAATTAACATAAACCGGCTGTTGTTATCGTCCTCTTGATGTGGATGGAGTATAAATTAATAGAACTAGGTGATCAAGATGGTAACGAGGAACACACAGGTACATTATATATATTATTTCTTAGACAGTGGCAGAACAAGGGCCAATGGTGAGGTGACGGTGCTTGGTGACACTGGAGGAGTAAAAGATGCAGCGTGTGGGTGAGGGTAGCGAGGGGTGTGTGGGTTGGTTGGATAGGTGTGGGCTGGATAAGGTGTGGTTTGGTTGGATAGGGGTGTGGGTTAGCATTAAGGTGTGTGGGTTGGTTGGATAGGGGTAGGTGAGGGAAGGAAGGGGTGGCAAGGGAAGACTAGGAAGGATATTTGCTAAGAGTGGACGTATATTACCGCTGTACCAACACATTCCTGCCTTGTACACCTGCACCCTCTTCCCCTCTACTACTACCACACCACCACCACTGCTGCTGCTCCTACAGCTGGTTGAGGGTTAGGATTGTGGTGGTGGTGGTAGAGGGTGAGGATTGTGGTGGGAATGGTGGTGGTAGAAGGTTGGGGAGAGTGCTGAAGGACAACCACCACACAACATGGGGAGGAAAATCCTATTGTTTTCAATTGTGAGAATTTACTCAACCTTTTAACTGATCCTGAATTGTATATTTCCTTCGGGTCACGGTTCTAGTTCACGGGACTAGGTTCACGGCTCTAGGTCACAGATGTAGGTCCTGGCTCAAGGTCACGGTTCTAGGTTACGGGACTAGGTCACGGCACGGCTCTAGGTCACGGCTAAAGGTCACGGCTCTCTCACGGTTCTAGGTCACGGCTCTTAAATAACAGCTATAGGACACGATGCAAAGTCACGGCTCTAGGTCACGGGACTAGGTTTCCGGTTCTAGTTCACGGCTCTAGGTCACGGGACTAGGTTTACGGTTCTAGTTCACGGCTCTAGGTCACGGCTCTAGGTCACGGTTCTAGTTCACGGCTCTAGGTCACGGCTAAAGGTCACGGCTCTCTCACGGTTCTAGGTCACGGCTCTTAAATAACGGCTATAGGTCACGATGCAAAGTCACGGCTCTAGGTCATGGCTGTCACGACTCAGGGTCACGGCTCTGTCACGGATATATGTCACGGATCTTGGTCACGGCTCTAGGACACAGCCCTAGGTCACGATTCAAGGTCACGGCTCTAGGTCACGGGTATAGGTCACGGATCTAGGTCACAGTTCAAGGTCACGACTGTCACAGTTCAAGGTCAAAGTTCTAGATCAAAACTCTAGGTCACGGCTCTAGGTCACGGCTCTAGGTCACGGTTCAAGGTCACGGTTCAAGGCAAGGTTCTAGGTCACGGCTCTAGGTCACGGCTCTAGGTCACGGATCTAGGTCACAGCTCCAGGTCACGACTCTGTCACGGTTCAAGGTCAAAGTTCTAGATCAAAACTCTAGGTCACGGCTCAAGGTCACGGTTCAAGGCAAGGCTCTAGGTCACGGCTCTTTGTCACGGCTCTAGGTCACGGCTCTAGGTCACGGCTCTAGGTCAAAGACTTTCGACGAAATACCTCATTATCGGGTGGACAGTTTAATTTAACTTTGCCAAAAAATTGGATAATGTCTCCTCATAACCCCACCCTTCCTCTCCTTTACCTTACCTTCCCCCTCTCTCCCTCTCCCCCTCTCTCTTCCCTCTTTCCCTCTCCCTTCCCTCTCTCCCTCCTCTCTTTCCTTTTCCATTTCTCCTTCTCCCTCCCCCTCCCTTTATTCCCTCTCCCTTCTCTCCCACCCCGTCCTCTCCCCTCCCTCTCTCCTTCTCCCTCTTCTCCCTTCCCCTCTGCCATCCCCCTATCCATCCCCTTTCTCCTTCTCCCTCTTCTCCCTTCCCTCTGCCATCCCCCTATCCATCCCCTTTCTCCTTCTCCCTCTTCTCCCTTCCCCTCTGCCATCCCCCTATCCATCCCCTTTCTCCTTCTCCCTCCTCTCCCTGCCCCTCCCTTTCTCCCTCCCTTCTTTCCCACCCCTTTCCCCTACCCTCTATCCCATCCACTTTCTCCTTTTCCCTCTTCCTTCCCTTTCCCTCCTTCCCCTTTCTCCTCCACTCCCTCCCCGTTCTTCCTCCACTCAGCCTCCCTTCTTCTTTCACTCAATAAAATTATTATTATTATTATTATTATTATTATTATTATTATTATTATTATTATTATTATTTCTGCTTCAGTAAAGAGATATAGGAAAGAGGTAATTTTGTCTGTTAAAAAAATAAAAATAAAAAATTCCAAAGGAAACTCAGATCTTTTGGTTTGATATGCAACACACACTAAAAAATTATTGTTTTTTCTCATGTACTGTAGTGTATATTGTTATGGTGATTCCAAAACTTTGATCCCTTTTTTTGGAGAAATTCATAGAACAAAAATTATAAGCCCTTTAAAATTTTTATGATCTATATAAAAATGTTAACCTAACCTACCTAACTTAACCTACCTGGAAACTGACTTAACTATCATAAAATAAAGTATACTGTCTTTCATATTTTAAAGGTTGGATTAAGGACAAATTCACTTAGGTTAATTTATGGTCACAGTTAATTAGTCAAGTCTGACATATTTCTGTTGTACGTATATCACATTTATTGAATATTCATAATTTCATTATCTTTGAATATTCAAGAATTGTAATATAAAAACAATTAACGGTAAAGGCAGTCATACCTGTGATTACTTTCTACAATTATTGCATCTAGTTATAATTGAGTGGAGCATCAAGGTGAGTTAGGTAAGATACAAGGAGTTTAAAGATGAAAATGTATTACGGTCTCTCCTCGACTTACGACGGTGTTCCGTCCCGACGACCATGTCGTAATACCTGAAATATTGTTATTAAATATTATCATCAATGACTTCTTTTGGTATTAAACAATACAATTTGGTGCTAATTTTTTCCTCTTATATAAAGTAGCTTTAGTGTATAGGGTGAAACATCTATCATGAAGTGATTGTCATTAGAACTTTACGGGGTCTGAATTTGTAAAAAAACACAACTAATGTGTTTAATCTACTCATGATCAATTTGGTAAAATGAATGTTTAGGTCATCCACCTATTTGGCATTTGAAAAAACATAATTTCAATGTCACCAAACCTAACCTAACCCAACTTAACTAATCTAACATAACCTAACTTAACTGGTAAAAATCGGTCAACTTAAAATCATTAAATTCGCTGGATGGCCAAAAAGATAATATCATCATCAATTCCATTTATTTTAGAAGGACATTCATTTTTGTTGAAATCATGGACATACAAAGCCAATATATCTACATTTGATTCTACCAGTGTGAATGGCAAAGTTAATTAATATCACCACTCCAACTGTTGGCCCAAACAAGTCGTAAAGTAGTTCTTTTTTGTAATACATCGAGTCACTAAGGGAATATAAAAATAAAACATGAATTTAGGTCACTGAATTTATCTTATTAGTAGCAAATTGTGGTTAAACTGATGCACAAATGAAACATGCCTGGGAAGTACCTAGCACTAGTTACCTGGCAAATTTGGACTTATTAAAATATGAAATCTAGGCTAATAAGTAATTATACTAAGGAAATAATTATTCTGGTAGTGCTGGACTGTTATTAATTGCCCTCATTACGAAAATTGGGTCGATATTAATTCTGATAAAGGACGTCATTGACCATCCCAGAGGAAGCTGTTCTCACCACTCTTCAAATAGACCATTTACGACTTTTTTTTATTTCAATTTGATTTCAATACATTTCTACACATAAATTAGTTGTATTAGTTATCTTAAAGGCTTACCTTTTATGATGGTTAGGTGAATTTGGAGGATATAAACGGCGCTGTAGAGGCTGGCGGCATTTTTCGTACACAAACATGGACCGCTTTTAAAAAGAACAATACAATTCTGCATGTGCTGTTCTATATGGAGTATATCGTATAACAAATATTATTCCTTTGCAGATTTATACATTTTATGTCCATCCAAATCAATTTTCTTTCTTTTGGTTTCAAAAATAGTTGCCGGACGAAATTTCCCCATGTTCCAATAACGATGGCTGTCCACGGGTAATGTGAACCTCGTGGAGAACTGAAGTTGTTCCTGGAAATGAAATGGAAGGATGATTTACTAAGTTGATATTGTGTTCTCCTCTATCTCTCTCTTGTGTGTGGTTTTTTTACGGGAATTAGCCAACCCGGGCACAGGTCAAACGACCCACAACGGAGCCTGGGGGCGAAAAAAAAGAACTTTATTTTTATGAGATTCTGTCTGTTCGTCCATCTTGTGCGGGCAATCAACATGGTAGGTAGTGAGCCGGTCGAGTCTCTGTTGTTTTGACGCTTTTTTTTTTTAATGCCCCAATTTAAAAGAGTGACTTACAGTAGATGAATTCACCATTTGGGGGTAAGGGTGGGGGGAGTGAGGGTGGGGGATGGGGGTTGGCGGGGTGAGGGTGGAGGGTGGGGGATGAGGGGTTGGGGGATGGGGGTTGGCGGGGTGAGGGTGGAGGGTGGGGGATGAGGGGTGTGGTAATGGAGAAGGTTTAGGTGAGGGAATTTAGTGGACAAAGACTTGAGAATCCAACAGACATATACACAAGATAGTCATACACACACATACATGGCAGTCATATGCACAAGACAGTCATACACGCACACACACACCCGAGAGTCATGTACACAAGAAGACAAGTCATACACGCCCACATAGCTTGAATGTTGTACGGAGTGCCCCATTATATCTCTATGTTAATAAACGTCTACTTTTGGAGGTTGACTGCGTAAATATATGAATTATTAAAGAAAAACAGGAAAAACAGCTAATGTAACATAAATATACCTTCCAAAAAGTCGATAGTAATTCCCCTGCCTGTGACACGACGAAGTAAGTACCTCTATCTAGCTCCTCCAGTCCTAGATCGAGGCAAGGCCAAGCCAGTTCATCACTTATTAACTAAACTCTCGGGTAGGTGTAGGTTAGGTAGGGTAGGACATCCCGTCTATAACCCCCCACCCATCATCCTCTCACCCATCCTGGGAGGTGGGGAATGGTACCATCCGTCAGCCAACAACAGAAGGTACCAAGAACCACTGACTGGGAAGGGTGAGAGGATGAAGGGGTGGGTGGGAAGAGAGGGATGATGAGAGGGTAGTGCAGTGGGCGGTGTACTAAAAAAATAAAAATAAAATAAAAAAATAAAAAAATAAAAAAAAGTGTAGTGTAGGGGTAGTGTAGTAAAAAAAAGAAAAAAAAAGTGTAGTGGGTCGTTGCATTGCGGTTGGTCGTTGGGTTCGTTGCGTTGGGTCGTTGGGTTCGTTGCGTTGGGTGCGTTGCGGTGGGTCGTTGGGTTCGTTGCGTTGGGTCGTTGGGTTCGTTGCGTTGGGGTGGGTCGTTGGGTTCGTTGGGGTGGGTCGTTGGGTTCTGCGTTGGGTCGTTGGGTCGTTGCGGTGGGTCGTTAGGTTCGTTGCGGTGATGGGTCGTTGGGTTCGTTGCGGTGGGTCGTTGGGTCGTTGGGTTCGTTGCGTTGCGTTGGGTCGTTGGGTTCGTTGCGTTGCGTTGGGTCGTTGGGTTCGTTGCGTTGGGTCGTTGGGTTCGTTGCGTTGCGGTGGGTCGTTGGGTTCGTTGCGTTGCGGTGGGTCGTTGGGTTCGTTGCGTTGCGGTGGGTCGTTCGATTCTTTTGGTGTTTTTTTTAACTTAAATGATTAATATAATTGAGAATAATAATTAGAACATTTATAATTACTGTAATTCCTGGTCATTTGTCAACAACATCAGAATTGAGACAGCACAAATAATACGTCATAAAATAGGGTAGTGTTGGGTAGTGTTGGGTAGGGGGTGTAGGACATCCCGACTATAACCACATCCTTCTCAGGAAGTGGAGAATGGTACAATCCGTCAGGCGCCGACAGAAGGTATCAGGATCCACCGACTGGGAAGTGTGTGTGTAGGGTGGTGTAGTGGGTGGTGTACTGTGGGGTATGGTGGTGTAGTGAGGGTGTAGTGGGTGGTGTAGTATGGGGTATGGTGGTGTAGGGTGGTGTACGGTAAGGTATCAGGACCCACCGACTGGGAAGTGTGTGTGTAGGGTGGTGTAGTGGGTGGTGTAGTGTGGGGTATGGTGGTGTAGTGAGGGTGCAGTGGGTGGTGTAGTATGGGGTATGGTGGTGTAGGGTGGTGTACGGTAAGGTATCAGGACCCACCGACTGGGAAGTGTGTGTGTAGGGTGGTGTAGTGTGGGGTATGGTGGTGTAGTGAGGGTGTAGTGGGTGGTGTAGTATGGGGTATGGTAGTGTAGGGTGGTGTACGGTAAGGTATCAGGACCTACCGACTGGGAAGGGTGTGGAATCCCCCCATCCCCCATTCACACCCATCCTGGGAGGTGGAGAATGGCACCATCCGTCAGGCGCCGACGGAAGGTATCAGGACCCACTCACTGGGAAGGGCGTGGAATCCCCATCCCCCATCCACACCATCCTGGGAGGTGGAGAATGGCACCATCCGGTAGTTGGCAACGGAAGGTATCAGGACCCACCGACTGGGAAGGGTGTGGAATCCCCCCATCCCCCATCCACACCATCCTGGGAGGTGGAGAATGGCACCATCCGGTAGTTGGCAACGGAAGGTATCAGGACCCACCGACTGGGAAGGGTGTGGAATCCCCCCATCCCCATCACACACCCATCCTGGGAAAGTGAAGAATAAACACCATCCGGTAGTTGGCAGCAAGAGGTATCAGGACCCACCGGCTGGGAAGGTGTGGAATCCCCATCCCCATCCACCCATCCTGGGAGGTGAAGAATGGCACCACCATTGGTGGCAACGGAAGGTATCAGGACCTCCGACTGGGAAGGGTGTGGAATCCCCCATCCCACACACTCCCCTGGGAGGTGGAGGCCTGGCACCATCCGGTAGTTGGCAACAGGAAGAGTATCAGGACCCACGACTGGGAAGGTGTGGAATCCCCATCCCCCATCACACCCATCCTGGGAGGTGAAAAGAATGGCGCACCATCCGGTAGTTAGCAGCAGAGGTATCAGGACCCTCGAGTGGGAAGGGTGTGGAATCCCCTCATCCACACCCATCCTGGGAGGAGTGGAGAATGGCTTAAATCCATTGGTTGGCAGCAGAGGTATCAGGACCCACCGACTGGGAAGGGTGTGGAATCCCCCCATCCCCCATCCACACCCATCCTGGGAGGTGAAGAATGGCACCATCCGGTAGTTGGCAACGGAAGGTATCAGGACCCTCCGACTGGGAAGGGTGTGGAATCCCCCCATCCACACCCATCCTGGGAGGTGGAGAATGGCACCATCTTGTAGTTGGCAACGGAAGGTATCAGGACCCACCGACTGGGAAGGGTGTGGAATCCCCCCATCCACACCCATCCTGGGAGGTGGAGAATGGCACCATCCGGTAGTTGGCAACGGAAGGTATCAGGACCCACCGACTGGTAAGGGTGTGGAATCCCCCCATCCCCCATCCACACCCATCCTGGGAGGTGGAGAATGGCACCATCCGGTAGTTGGCAACTGAAGGTATCAGGACCCTCCGACTGGGAAGGGTGTGGAATCCCCCCATCCACACCCATCCTGGGAGGTGGAGAATGGCACCATCTTGTAGTTGGCAACGGAAGGTATCAGGACCCTCCGACTGGGAAGGGTGTGGAATCCCCCCATCCACACCCATCCTGGGAGGTGGAGAATGGCACCATCTTGTAGTTGGCAACGGAAGGTATCAGGACCCACCGACTGGGAAGGGTGTAGAATCCCCCCATCCACACCCATCCTGGGAGGTGGAGAATGGCACCATCCGGTAGTTGGCAACGGAAGGTATCAGGACCCACCGACTGGGAAGGGTGTGGAATCCCCCCATCCACACCCATCCTGGGAGGTGGAGAATGGTACCATCCGGTAGTTGGCAACGTAAGGTATCAGGATCCACCGACTGGGAAGGGTGTGGAATCCCCCCATCCCCCATCCACACCCATCCTGGGAGGTGGAGAATGGTACCATCCGGTAGTTGGCAACGGAAGGTATCAGGACCCACCGACTGGGAAGGGTGTGGAATCCCCATCCACACCATCTTTGGGAGGTGGAGAATGGCACCATCCGGTAGTTGGCAACGGAAGGTATCAGGACCCACCGACTGGGAAGGGTGTGGAATCCCCCATCCCCCATCCACACCCATCCTGGGAGGTGGAGAATGGCACCATCCGGTAGTTGGCAACGGAAGGTATCAGGACCCACCGACTGGGAAGGGTGTGGAATCCCCCCATCCACACCCATCCTGGGAGGTGGAGAATGGTACCATCCGGTAGTTGGCAACGGAAGGTATCAGGACCCACCGACTGGGAAGGGTGTGGAATCCCCCCATCCCCCATCCACACCCATCCTGGGAGGTGGAGAATGGTACCATCCGGTAGTTGGCAACGGAAGGTATCAGGACCCACCGACTGGGAAGGGTGTGGAATCCCCCCATCACCCATCCACACCCATCCTGGGAGGTGGAGAATGGTACCATCCGGTAGTTGGCAACGGAAGGTATCAGGACCCACCGACTGGGAAGGGCGTGGAATCCCCATCCCCCATCCACACCCATCCTGGGAGGTGGAGAATGGCACCATCCGGTAGTTGGCAACGGAAGGTATCAACACCCTCCGACTGGGAAGGGTGTGGAATCCCCCCATCCACACCCATCCTGGGAGGTGGAGAATGGCACCATCCGGTAGTTGGCAACGGAAGGTATCAGGACCCACCGACTCGGAAGGGTGTGGAATCCCCCCATCCCCCATCCACACCCATCCTGGGAGGTGGAGAATGGCACCATCCGGTAGTTGGCAACGGAAGGTATCAGGACCCACCGACTGGGAAGGGTGTGGAATCCCCCCATCCCCCATCCACACCCATCCTGGGAGGTGGAGAATGGCACCATCCGGTACTTGGCAACGGAAGGTATCAGGACCCACCGACTGGGAAGGGTGTGGAATCCCCCCATCCCCCATCTATCTGTGTCTCTGTGTCTGACTGTTTCTGCCAGTCTGTCTCACAATATCGATCTCTGTCTGTCTTTCTGATTTTCTGCCTCTGTTTTTCTGTCTGTCTGTCTCTTTCGTCTATATGTTAGTCTATGTCGCCGTCTCTGTTTCTGTCTGTCCCTCTATTTCTCCGTCTGTCTGTCTGTCAGTTGTCTGCTTGTGTCTGCGACAAACAGACAGACAGGCAGACAGTAAGAAACGGACACAGAGACACACAGACAGAGACTGAGACACACAGGCAGAGACACAGACAGACATGACAGAGACCAACAGACAGACAGAGAGATTCCTACAAGTTGTTATTATTTCTTCTTTTACCAAAGTGTTCCTGTTGCTTAACAACTCAATCAGATACGTTATGGTTACGTGGTGAGTCAAGGGACAGTTGTCTGTTTCAGTTTGGGTGACAGCGGTCGGGCCTGAGAAGAGCGCCGGACCTTCTTATTTACGGCGATTCCTTCTTTATCTTGAGTTAGTAGCCAAGATTGTCTGTCTCTCCCTGTCTGCCTCTGACTGTCTGTCTGTCTCCGCTCGTCTGTTTGTCTGTCTGTATGTCTTTTTCTGTCTGTGTCTTTCGGTGTGTTTGTCCGTTTGTCTGACGGTTTCTGTCTGTTTCTGTGTGTCTGTCTGTTTAATGTCTGTCTGTCTGTGTCCGTCCGTCTGTCTGTTTTTCTAACTGTCTCTGTTTGTCTGTCTGTCTACAAATCCTCCCTAAGGAATCCTATCCTATAAATCAACATACCCGACCACCGCCCCCCCCCACCCCCCAACAAAAAATAAATAAATAATTAACAAAATAAAAATAAATAAATAAATTAATAAATAAAAAAATAAAAAATAAAATAAAATAATAAATAAATACAATAAAATAAAATACCAACCAACCTCCAAACACAGCAACACCCCCCCCCAGACAAAGCCGCACAGAAATACTTACAATTCTCCATACCCAACCTCAGCGACAACCCTCTCAATAAAAACAACCTAACTCAACAACTCCCTTCAACAAAAAACAGACAGACAGAAAGACAGACAGACAGAGAGACAGAACAGACAGCCAGAGACCGACATAGTGGAAAGACAGAGAGGCTGAGACAGACAGATAGACAGAACGAGACAAACACAGACACAGACAGACAGTGACAGACATTGTAAAAATAGACTGGCAGACAGAGACAGACTGACGGACAGACAAACAGAGATACAAAGACAGACAGAGACTGAGAGACAGACGGACAGAGACAGTTAGACAAACTAACTCTACCAAAGCACCAATCACCTACTGCGGCACCAAGAGACGCCAACCCCAGTAAATAGAAACCCTCCTCCTGGTGTACATTAACACAGTATAACCTTTTTCTTCTATATTTTAAATTTATTTCTGTTCCTTTTTCGCACCCCCCCTCCCCCCAGGCCCCGTTGTGGGTCGTTTGATCTGTGCCCGGGTGGGCTAATTCCCATTAAAAAAAAAAGCAACTGGCTGGGCCCAGCCTCGAACTGGTCCCGGCGGTGCTAGACGTAGTTCGTCAGGCCACCGCCAGCGGTCTACTGTCGGCTTTTGTGAAGGTGGTTTTGTTGTTTTTCTTTAATAATTCATATATTTTCGTAGTTTTTCTCAGGATTTGTATGAATTTATACTCCAATAACAGAGTTACAATTGTATTGAAGCTGTGTGTGGCCCTTTTACAGCCAATCTTGGCTACTAACTCAAGATACACTTGTGTGTGCGTGTTTGACTGTCGTGTGTGTGAGTGTCGTGAATCATGAAGACATTTTGCAAGAACCTGTACCAAAACACATACAATAGAATACCAAACAGTTATAAACAACAGCGAAACGGTAACTCTGCTATTTGAGTTTAAAATCACGTTAAGATCCCCGAAAATATATCAATTATTGAAGAAAAACTGCAAAAATACCACATGTAACATAAATACAACTTCTGGAATGTTGATCAATGTCCCCCTGGCGGTGGCCTGGCGAACTAGGTACCACCGTGGGTCACAGCTTCCATGGTAAACACTTTAAATATTATGAGTGTCTCTCACCCACAATGGAGAGGCCTACCAAGTGCACTCTCACCACCGCTGTCTACACCTACACTATGGTTACTCACACGAGCCAGAAGCACCGGACATGGAGTAGAAAAATTGTCCTCGTTGCAGATGGTGACGTCATCGTGTGGGTAGCAACGGACCCTGGGGTTATGGTGAAGTAATGGTGAGGTGATGGTGATAGTAAAAGAGATGGTGAAGTTCTTGGGAAGGCCACAGTGAGGTAACGATGAGAATGGTGATATTATGGTGAAATGATGGTGAGGTGACTGGAGGAACTATTCACTGGTGAAGGGTTACTGGTGCACCACTGAAGTATGAATGAAGAAGTAATGATAAAAAAGATAGCTAAAAGGAATGATGGTGAGATATAAGAGAAGAGGTGATGGTGAGTTTTAATGGTGATGGTGAGTTTTAATGGTGATGGTGAGCGTAATGGTCCGGGTTTACAAGCTTTTACATATACTGTACGTGAACGCTTTAAGATTATAACACACACACACACACACACACACACACACACACACACACACACACACACACACCATTTTTATCCTTCATATCCCGAGAAAATTTACTCAACTAAAATAAATAACTATGATGTAGTGATGTAGTGTTTCTCGTCATCCAGGCCAGGTGATGTAGTGTTTCTCGTCATCCAGGCCAGGTGATGTAGTGTTTCTCGTCATCCAGGCCAGGTGATGTAGTGTTTCTCGTCATCCAGGCCAGGTGATGTAGTGTTTCTCGTCATCCAGGCCAGGTGATGTAGTGTTTCTCGTCATCCAGGCCAGGTGATGTAGTGTTTCTCGTCATCCAGGCCAGGTGATGTAGTGTTTCTCGTCATCCAGGCCAGGTGATGTAGTGTTTTTCGTCATCCAGGCCAGGTGATGTAGTGTTTTTCGTCATCCAGGGCAGGTGATGTAGTGTTTCTCGTCATCCAGGCCAGGTGATGTAGTGTTTCTCGTCATCCAGGCCAGGTGATGTAGTGTTTCTCGTCATCCAGGCCAGGTGATGTAGTGTTTCTCGTCATCCAGGCCAGGTGATGTAGTGTTTCTCGTCATCCAGGCCAGGTGATGTAGTGTTTCTCGTTATCCAGGCCAGGTGATGTAGTGTTTCTCGTCATTCAGCCCAAGTGATGTAGTGTTTTCTCGTCATCCAGGCCAGGTGATGTAGTGTTTCTCTCGTCATCCAGGCCAGCCAGGTAGTGTAATTTTCTCGTCATCCAGGCCAGGTGATGTAGTGTTCTCGTCATCTGGGCTGGAGTGATGTAGTGTTTCTCTTCGTCATCAGGCCAGGTGATGTGGTGTTTCTCGTCATCAGGCCAGGTGATGTAAGTGTTTCTCCTCGTCATCGGGCAGGTGATGTGAGTGTTTCCTCGTCATCCAGGCCAGGTGAGTCGCCAAGTGTTTCTCTGTCCATCCAGGCCAGGTGATGTAGTGTTTCTCGTCATCCAGGCCAGGTGATGTAGTGTTTCTCGTCATCCAGGCCAGGTGATGTAGTGTTTCTCGTCATCCAGGCCAGGTGATGTAGTGTTTCTCGTCATCCAGGCCAGGTGATGTAGTGTTTCTCGTCATCCAGGCCAGTTGATGTAGTGTTTCTCGTCATCCAGGCCTGGTGATGTAGTGTTTCTCGTCATCCAGGCCAGGTGATGTAGTGTTTCTCGTCATCCAGGCCAGGTGATGTAGTGTTTCTCGTCATCCAGGCCAGGTGATGTAGTGTTTCTCGTCATCCAGGCCAGGTGATGTAGTGTTTCTCGTCATCCAGGCCAGGTGATGTAGTGTTTCTCGTCATCCAGGCCAGGTGATGTAGTGTTTCTCGTCATCCAGGCCAGGTGATGTAGTGTTTCTCGTTATCCAGGCCAGGTGATGTAGTGTTTCTCGTCATTCAGCCCAAGTGAGGAAGATTTTTTTGTGGAAATTTCAGTAAAGATTAAAATTAACCCCCCACACTCCTCCTCCCCCCCCCTCCTCTCCACAAAAAAATCAAGGAAATTGTTTTTATTTACGACTAACAACAATAAAACCATATATTTATGTACGGAATTTGTTAGAAAAAGTCATCAAACAGTTGTGGTTACGTTTAACAAATACCAAAACGTAATCTAGAAAAAAACTTTATAGGATGGAAATATTAATTGGACAGATACTCTTGAACTATACGGTAAATCCATATCTTTTTTTTTCCATTTAACAAAAGAGGAAGTCGTGCCATTGAGATTGGTCGCGGAAGTAGAAAATCCTCTTTTCCGTATCAGACTGACGAAAAAAAAAAGAAAACAGATTTTTTTAAATAGCGTGACTGTCCCTGGAGAGCTGTGGAAGTACTGGAGGAAATAGTGCCGGGAGGAAAGGGAGGTGGAGGAGGGAGAGGAAGGGGGGGAGGGGAGGAGGAGGTGGAGTAGAAAAGGGATTCTGATGTGGTTTTGTTTTTCTTCTAGTTAAGTGTTTGCTCTCTCTCTATCTCTCTCTATCAGTACGTTTTTCAGCCAGACCATCCTCACATCAGTCAATCCGACCCTCCTCCACTTTATCCTTCTACAGGTAGTTCCTCTACTTCAGTCGCTCCGTCAGTCTATAATACTGTGAGCGAATGTATACTTTACACCATTAACTCCTCCTGTAGTATTAGATGGAAAGATTTGAAACATGTTATAAGGATATTTACACATAGTGATCCATACGTGTAGTAGTAGTAAGGCGAGTCTTTGGTTGAAATATATAAATATACAGTATATTAACCCCGACCCGCGTCATGGCTTGTATTATGAAGCACTCGCCTCGGGGGTGTGGAGCTTTTGTAATTAACTCAATTTGTTTATTTTTTTTATGTAATGAATTATATAATGATAATAGTTTCTTTGAACTTCTGTCATTTACATGGTGAGCTCTGATGTCCTTTATGTTCTTAGTTACTCGTAGTGGAGATACTGGAAACTTATTTACTTTATTTTTTTATTAACGATATACTAGTTGTGGGACACGTGAGAATGGTAGAGAGAAGTATATCCATCTTAATGGATCGACAGTAGTGGGTAAAGTTAAGAAAGTCTACGGTATTCGTTACCCACGTTTCACTACTAAACCTCCTCGTTTAATTCTGGTTTCTTGTACTTCCTTTCAATTCAAATATTCTTGTCTATGTGCCGCTGATTCTCAAACTGACAGACACTCACATAATAATACTTCTTTTTTATATCGTGCTGAAGTATAAAAATTCGATTGAACATAGCGAATATAACAAAAGCAAGAATTCCTTCAGTAGGTTAAATAAAAGAAGAGTTTAAATCATCTTACTCACGGTATTGAGTCTTCGTAGTTGAGGGATTGGGTCATCGTACTCAAGGGATTAGCTCATCGTACTGATTAAGTTAAACCGTAATACCAAAGGCGTCAATACATTCATTTGTTAAGTTTAAGCTATAGGCAGTGACACCATCAACGAATTGAATGATTTTAACACGACAACATTATTTTTGTCATTTTGTTGCTGGTGCCTGACAGAGTGCGCAGTACATCTGTTGCCAATGCAGATGCATCTGAAGCTAGACTAAGCAGCGACAGAGTTTCATGACACACACACTCACACAAAAAGCAGAATTCATAAATATCACGTCCTGAACCACCTCAAGAAATTGCTTACCCAGACTATAATTATTCACAAGACACACAAATAGAACTTTTCGTATACTGCGCACTTAATATCATAGGTGGGGGATGGGGTGTGTGTGGGGGGAGGAGGAGGAGGACACGGGATGGGGGGTGTGTGTGGGGTGGGTGGGGAGGGGGGGGGGAGGAGGAAACACGCTATAAGAGATCGTATGAAGTTTAGGATTCTCCAAGATATGTCGGTAGATAACTTTAAAGACGCTTGGTGAAGACGACTCGCCAGGGAGTCAACAAGAGAGATGAGCTTGCTGCGTCTTATACGATGTTGGTAGGGTGTACTTGACGCACCCCCCCCCCCGCTAATGACGCTTGAGGCTACAGGCTTTTAAGTTTATTTGTGGTCCTTGGAGGAATTTATAAGTTTAAGTGTCAGAATGTAGTAGGATTAAAAGTCAGGTCAGGAGATGAGACGCCAGAGAGAAGCTTACTGAGGCTAAGTTATATAGACGAGTGTGTTGGTCGGTACTAGGTTCATATGTCTTTTCTGCCTGAGTTTTTTCCCCTCACTCCTCGTAGCAAGATGTTAAGATATTTTTCCTATACGAGGTACGAAAAAGTAATATTTGTCTTTCTGAAAAAAAATTTCTCTGTTGACTCA
>NW_024726697.1:0-31605 GCF_018991925.1 Homarus americanus | reverse complement strand
TATAACAAAGTCCCCTGATCGAGTTTAACAAAGGTCCCTGATCGAGTATAACAAAGCCCCCTGATCGAGTACAACAAAGTCCCCATATCGAGTTTAACAAAGGCCCCTGAACGAGTATAACAAAGGCCCCTCATCGAGTTTAACAAAGGCCCCTCATCGGAAATAACAAATTCCCCTAATCAAGTATAACAAAGTCCCCTGAACGAGTATAACAAAATCCCCAGATCGAGAAAAACAAAGTCTGCTGATCGAGTATAACAAAGTCCCCTGATTGAGTATAACAATGGCCCCTCATCGAGTATAACAAAGTCCCCTGATCAAGTATAACAAAGTCCGCTGATCGAGTATAACAAAGTCATCTGATCGAGTATAACAAAGGCCCCTGATCGAGTTTAACAAAGGCCCCTGATCGAATATAACAAAGTCCCTGGTCGAGTATAACAAACCCCCTGATCGAGTATAAACGAAAGTCCCCTGATCGGCATAACAAAGTCCCTGATCGAGTACATATAACAAAGTCCCCGAACGATTATAACAAAGTCCCCTGGTCGAGTATAACAAAGGCCCCTCATCGAGTATAACAAAGTCCCCTGATCAAGTATAACAAAGTCCCCTGAACGAGTATAACAAAGTTCCCTGATCGAGAATAACAAAATCCCCTGATCGAGTATAACAAAGGCCCCTAATCGAGTTTAACAAAGGGCCCTGATCGAGTATAACAAAGTCCCCTGGTCGAGTATAACAAAGGCCCCTCATCGAGTTTAAAAAAGGCCCCTCGTCGAGTATAACAAAGTACCCTGATCGAGTATAAGAAAGTCCCTTGAACGATTATAATAAAGGCCCCTGATCAAGTATAACAAAGCCCCCTAATCGTGTATAACAAAGCCCCCTAATCGAGCATAACAAAGTCCCTTGATCAAGTAAAACAAAGTCCCCTGAACGAGTATAACAAAGGCCCCTGATCGAGTATAACAAAGTCCCCTCACCGAGTATAACAAGGTTCCCTGATCGAGTATAACAAAGCCCCCTCATAGAGTATAACAATGTCCTCTGATCGAGGATAGCAAAATCCCCTGATAGAGTATAACAAAGTCCCCTGATCGAGTATAACAGAGTCCGCTGATCGAGTATAACAAAGTCACCTGATCGAGCAAAACAAAGTTCCCTAATCGACTATAACAAAGCCCCCTGATCGAGTATAACAAAGTCCCCTGATAGAGTATTACAAAGTCCCCTGATCGAGTATAACAGAGGCCCCTGATCGAGTTTAACCAAAGGTCCCTCATCGAGTATAACATAGTCTCCCTGGTCGAGTATAACAGCGTCTCTCATCGAGTTTAACAGCGCCCTCATCGAGTATAACAAAGTCCCCTGGTCGAGTACAACAAAGTCCCCTCATCGAGTTTAACAAAGGCCCCTGATCGAGTATAACAAAGTCCCCTGGTCGAGTATAACAAACTCCCCTGGTCGAGTATAACAAAGTCTCCTGATCGAGTATAACAAAGTCCCCTGATCGAGTATAACAAACTCCCCTGATAGAGTATAACAAAGTCCCCTGAACGATTATAATAAAGGCCCCTGATCGAGTATAACAAAGTTCCCTGATCGAGTATAACAAAGCCCTCTGATCGAGTACAACAAAGTCCCCTGATCGAATTTAACAAAGGCCCCTGATCGAGTATAACAAAGTCCCCTGGTCGAGTATAACAAAGGCCCCTCTTCGAGTTTAACAAAGGCCCCTCATCGAGTATAACAAAGTCCTTTGATCAAGTATAACAAAGTCCCCTGAACGAGTATAACACAGTCCCCTGATCGAGAATAACAAAGTCTGCTGATCGAGTATAACAAAGTCTGCTGATCGAGAATAACAAAGTCCCCTGATCGAGTATAAAAAAGTCCCCTGATCGAGTATAACAAAGGCCCCTGATCGAGTTTAACAAAGGCCCCTGATCGAGTATAACAAAGTCCCCTGGTCGAGTATAACAAACTCCCCTGGTCGATTATAACAAAGTCCCCTGATCGAGTATAACAAAGTCCCCTGTTCGAGTATAACAAAGTCCCCTGGTCGAGTATAACAGCGCCCCCATCGAAGATAACAAGTCCCTGGATCAAGTTATATAACAAGTCCCCTCAACGAGTATAACAAAGTCCCTGATCGAGAAATAACAAAAATCAATGGATCGAGGTAACAAAGTTCCTGATAGAGTATAACAAAGTCCCCTGATCGAGTATAACAAAGGCCCTGATCGAGTTCAACAAAGGCCCCTGATCGATAACAAAGTCCCTGTCTGAGTATAACAAAGTCATATGATCGAGAATAACAAAGTCCTTTCATCGAATATAAATAAGTCCCCTGATCGGCGGCAACAAATTCTGATCGAGCTCTAATGTCCCTGATCGAGTATAACAAACTCCCCTGGTCGAGTATAACAAAGTCCCTATTCGAGTATAACAAAGTCCCCTGATCGAGTATAAAAATGGCCCCTAATCGAGTATAACAAAGTCCCCTCATCGAGTATAACAAAGTCCCCTGATCGAGTACAACAAAGCCCCCTCATCGAGTATAACAAAGTCCCCTGATCGAGTATAACAAAGTCACCTGATCGAGTATAACAAAGTCCCCAGATCGAGTATAACAAAGGCCACTGATCAAGTATAACAAAGTCCCCTGTTCGAGTATAACAAAGGCCCGTGATCGAGTATAACAAAGGCCCCTAATCGAGTTTAACAAAGGCCCCTCATCGAGTATAACAAAGTCCCCTGATCGAGTATAACAAACTCCCCTGATCGAGTATAACAAAGTCCCTGATCGAAAGCAAGAAAGCCCTCATCGAGTATATAACAAAGTCCCCTGATCGAGGATAACAAAGTCCTTGATCGAGTATAACAAAGTCCCTTGACCGATTATAACAAAGGCCCCTGATCAAGTATAATAAAGCCCTCTCATCGTGTATAACAAATCCCCCTCATCGAGTACAACAAACTCCCCTGATCAAGTATAACAAAGTCCCCTGAACGAGTATAACAAAGTCCCCTGAACGATTATAACAAAGGCCCCTGATCGAGTATAACAAAGTTCCCTGATCGAGTATAATAAAGCCCCCTGATCGAGTACAACAAAGTCCCCTGATCGAGTTTAACAAAGGCCCCTGATCGAGTATAACAAAGTCCCCTCGTCGAGTATAACAAAGGCCCCTCATCGAAATTGACAAAGGCCCCTCATCGAGTATAACAAAGTCCCCTGATAAAGTATTACAAAGTCCTTTGAACGAGTATAACAAAGTCCCCTGATCGAGAATAACAAAGTCCGCTGATCGAGTATAACAAAGTCCCCTGATCGAGCATAACAAAGGCCCCTCATCGCGTATAACAAAGGCCCCTAATGGAGTTTAACAAAGGCCCCTGATCGAGTATAACAAAGTCCCCTGGTCGAGTATATCAAGCTCCCCTGGTCCAGTATAACAAAGTCCCCTGATCGAATATAACAAAGTCCCCTGATCGAGTATAACAAAGTCCCCTGAACGATTATAACAATGTCCCCTGGTCGAGTATAACAAAGGACCCTCATCGAGTTTAACAAAGTCCCCTGTTCAATTATAACAAAGTCCCCTGAACGATTATAACAAAATCCCCTGGTCGAGTATAACAAAGGCCCCTCATCGAGTATAACAAAGTCCCCTGATCGAGTACAACAAAGTCCCCTGATCGAGTTTAACAACGGCCCCTCATCGAGTATAACAAAGTCCTGGTCGAGTATAACAAACTCCCCTGGTCGAGTATAACAAAGTCCCCTGATCGAGTATAACAAAGTCCCATCGATTTAATAAGGACCCTCATCGAGTATATATAACAAAGTCCCCACAAGTATAACAAGGCCCTCATCGAGTATATCAAAGTCCCCTGATCACATAAAGTCCCTCAACGAGTATAACAAAGTCCCTGATCGAGTTTAACAGCTGTCCCTGATCGAGTATAACAAAGCCCCTGATCGAGCATAACAAAGTCCCCTGATCGAGTATAACAAAGTCCCCTGAACGTTTGCATCAAAACCTATGGTCGAGTATAACAAAGGCCCTCATCGAGTATAACAAAGTCCTGGATCGCATAACAAAGTTCCCTGAAACGAGTATAACAAAGTCCCCTGATCAGAATAACAAAATCCCCTGATCGAGTATAACAAAGGCCCCTCATCGAGTTTAACAAAGGCCCCTGATCGAGTATAACAAACTCCCCTGGTCGAGTATAACAAAGGCCCCTCATCGAGTTTAACAAAGGCCCCTCATCGAGTATAACAAAGTCCCCTGATTGAGTATAACAAAGTCCCTTGAATGATTAAAATAAAGGCCCCTGATCAAGTATAACAAAGCCCCCTGATCGTGTATAACAAAGCCCCTTCATCGAGCATAACAAAGTCCCCTGATCAGTATAACAAAGTCCCCTGAACGAGTATAACAAAGTCCCCTGATCGAGTATAACAAAGTCCCCTCACCGAGTATAACAAAGTTCCCTGATCGAGTATAACAAAGCCCCCTCATAGAGAATAAAAATGTCCCCTGATCGAGGATAGCAAAATCCTCTGATAGAGTATAACAAAGTCCCCTGATCGAGTATGACAAAGTCCCCTGATAGAGTATAACAAAGTCCCCTGCTCGAGTATAACAGAGGCCCCTGATCGAGTTTAACAAGGGCCTCTCATCGAGTATAACAAAGTCCCCTGGTCGAGTATAACAAAGGCCCCTCATCGAGTTTAACAAAGGCCCCTCATCGAGTATAACAAAGTCCCCTTGTCGAGTATAACAAACTCAACTGGTCGAGTATAACAAAGAACCCTGGTCGAGTATACCAAAGTCCCCTGATGGAGTATAACAAAGGCCCCTGATCGAGTATAACAAAGGCCCCTGATCGAGTATAACAACGTCCCCTGATCGAGTATAACAAAGTACGCTGATCGAGTATAACAGGGTCCCCTGATCGAGTATAACAAAGTCCCCTGATCGAGTATAACAAAAGCCCCTTATCGAGTTTAACAAAGGCCCTGATCGAGTATAACAAAGTCCCTGATAGGAGTATAAATAAATTCCTGATCGGTGTATAACTATGGTCTCTGATCGAGTTTACCAACAATCCCTTTATCGAGGTAACAAAGTCCCCTGGTCGAGAAAGAAAGCAAAAGGTCCTCTAATGAGTTTTAACAAAGGCCCCTTATCGAGTATAACAAAGTCCCCTCATCGAAAAGTAACAAAGTCACCTGATCGAGTATATAACAAAGCCCTCATCGAGTATAAATAAAACCCTTTATCGAGGATAACAAAGTCCCTCATCTATAACAAAGCTCCCTGATCGAGTATAACAAAGTCCCTGATCGAGTATAAATAAAGGCCCCTAATCGAGTTTACTTAAAAAGGCCCTGATCGAGCATAACAAAGTCCCCTGGTCGAGGCAACAAAGGCCCCTCATCGAGTTTAACAAAGTCCCCTGTTCAATTATAACAAAGTCCCCCGAACGATTATAACAAAATCCCCTGGTCGAGTATAACAAAGGCCCCTCATCGAGTATAACAAAGTCCCCTGATCGAGTACAACAAAGTCGCCTGATCAAGTTTAACAAAGGCCCCTGATCGAGTATAACAAAGTCCTCTGGTCGAGTATAACAAACTCCCCTGGTCGAGTATAACAAAGTCCCTTGATCGAGTATAACAAAGTCCCCTGATCGAGTATAACAAAGTCCACTGAACGATTATAACAAAGTCCCCTGGTCGAGTATAACAAAGGCCCCTCATCGAGTATAACAAAGTCCCCTGATCAAGTACAACAAAGTCCCCTAAACGAGTATAACAAAGTCCCCTGATCGAGTATAACAAAGGTCCCTGATCGAGTATAACAAAGCCCCTTGATCGAGTACAACAAAGTCCCCATATCGAGTTTAACAAAGGCCCCTGATCGAGTATAACAAAGTCCCTTGGTCGAGTATAACAAAGGCCCCTCATCGAGTTTAACAAAGGCCCCTCATCGGGAATAACAAAGTCCCCTAATCAAGTATAACAAAGTCCCCTGAACGAGTATAACAAAATCCCCAGATCGCGAATAACAAAGTCCGCTGATCGAGTTTAACAAAGTCCCCTGATTGAGTATAACAAAGGCCCCTCATCGAGTATAACAAAGTCCCCTGATCAAGTATAACAAAGTGCGCTGATCGAGTATAACAAAGTCCCCTGATCGAGTATAACAAAGTCCCCTGATCGAGTATAACAAAGGCCCCTGATCGAGTTTAACAAAGGCCGCTGATCGAATATAACAAAGTCCCCTGGTCGAGTATAACAAACTCCCCTGGTCGAGTATAACAAAGTCCCCTGATCGAGTATAACAAAGTCCCCTGATCGGGTATAACAAAGTCCCCTGAGCGTTTATAACAAAGTCCCCTGGTCGAGTATAACAAAGGCCCCTCATCGCAGTATAACAAAGTCCCCTGATCAAGTATAACAAAGTCCCCTGAACGAGTATAACAAAGTCCCCTGATCGAGAATAACAAAATCCCCTGATCGAGTATAACAAAGGCCCCTGATCGAGTTTAACAAAGGCCCCTGATCGAGTATAACAAAGTCCCCTGGTCGAGTATAACAAAGCCCCTCATCGAGTTTAACAAAGTCCCCTGTTCAATTATAACAAAGTCCCCTGAACGATTATAACAAAATCCCCTGGTCGAGTATAACAAAGGCCCCTCATCGAGTATAACAAAGTCCCCTGATCGAGTACAACAAAGTCCCTGAACGAGTATAACAAAGGCCCCTGATCGAGTATAACAAAGTCCCCTGATCGAGTATAACAAAGTTCCCTGATCGAGTATAACAAAGCCCCCTCATAGAGTATAACAATGTCCCCTGATCGAGGATAGCAAAATCCCCTGATCGGGTATAACAAAGGCCCCTGATCGAGCATAACAAAGTCCGCTGATCGAGTATAACAAAGTCACCTGATCGAGCAAAACAAAGTTCCCTAATCGACTATAACAAAGCCCCATGATCGAGTATAACAAAGTCCCCTGATAGAGTATAACAAAGTCCCCTGATCGAGTATAACAGAGGCCCCTGATCGAGTTTAGCAAAGGCCCCTCATCGAGTATAACAAAGTCCCCTGGTCGAGTATAACAAAGGCCCCTCATCGAGTTTAACAAAGGCCCCTCATCTAGTATAACAAAGTCCCCTGGTCAAGTATAACAAACTTAACTGGTCGAGTATAACAAAGAGCCCTGGTCGAGTATACCAAAGTCCCCTGATGGAGTATAACAAAGGCCCCTGATCGAGTATAACAAAGGCCCCTCATCGAGTATAACAACGTTATCTGATCGAGTATAACAAAGTCCGCTGATCGAGTATAACAAAGGCCCCTGATCGAGTTTAACAAAGGCCACTGATCGAGTATAACAAAGCCCCCTGGTCGAGTATAACAAAGGCCCCTCTTCGAGTTTAACAGAGGCCCCTCATTGAGCATAACAAAGTCCCCTTGTCGAGTATAACAAACTCACCTGGTCGAGTATACCAAAGTCCCCTGGTCGAGTATAACAAAGTCCCCTGATCGAGTATAACAAAAGCCCCTTATCGAGTTTAACAAAGGCCCCTGATCGAGTATAACAAAGTCCCCTGATAGAGTATAACAAAGTCCCCTGATCGAGTATAACTATGCCCCCTGATCGAGATTAACAAAGGCCCCTCATCGAGTGTAACAAAGTCCCCTGGTCGAGAATAACAAAGGTCCCTCATCGAGTTTAACAAAGGCCCCTCATCGAGTATAACAAAGTCTCCTGATCTAGTATAACAAAGTCCCGTGGTCGAGTATAACAAACTCCCCTGGTCAAGTATAACAAAGAACCCTGGTTGAGTATAACAAAGTCCCCTGATCGAGTATAACAAAGGCCCCTCATCGAGAATAACAATGTCTCCTGATCGAGTATAACAAAGTCCGCTGATCGAGTATAACAAAGTCCCCTGATCGAGTATAACAAAGTCCCCTGAACGATTATAACAAAGGCCCCTGATCGAATATAACAAAGTCCCCTGATCGAGTTTAACAAAGGCCCCTGATCGAGTATAACAAAGTCCCCTGATCGAGTATAACAAAGGACCCTGACCGAGTTTAACAAAGGCCCTTGATCGAGTATAACAAAGTCCCCTGGTCGAGTATAACAAACTCCCTTGGTCGAGTATAACAAAGTCCCCTGATCGAGTATAACAAAGTCCCCTGATCGAGTATAACAAAGGACCCTGACCGAGTTTAACAAAGTCCCTTGAACGATTATAACAAAGGCCCCTGATCAAGTATATCAAAGCCCCCCTGATCGTGTATAACAAAGCCCCCGAATCGAGTATAACAAAGTCCCCAGATCAAGTATAACAAAGTCCCCTGAACAAGTATAACAAAGTCCCCTGATCGAGTATAACAAAGTCCCCTCACCGAGTATAACAAAGAACCCTGATCGGGTATAGCAAAGTCCCCTGATCGGGTACAACAAAGGCCCCTGATCGAGTATAACAAAGTCCGCTGAACGAGTATAAAGTCCTGATCGATTATAACAAAGGCCCCTGATCGAGTTTAACAAAGGCCCTGATCGAGTATACCAAAGTCCCTGGTCGAGTATAACAAAGGCCCCTCATCGAGTTTAACAAAGGCCCCTCATCGAGTATAACAAAGTCCCCTGGTCGAGTATAAGAAACTCCCCTGGTAGAGTATAACAAAGTCCCCTGATCGAGTATAACAAAGTCCCCTGATCGAGTATAACAAAGTCCCTTGAGCGATTATAACAAAGGCCCCTGATCAAGTATAACAAAGCCCCCTGATCGTGTATAACAAAGCCCCCTTATCGAGTATAACAAAGTCCCCTAATGAAGTATAACAAAGTCCCCTGAACTAGTATAACAAACTCCCCTGATCGAGTATAACAAAGTCCCCTGAACGATTATAACAAAGGCCCCTGATCGAGCATAACAAAGTTACCTGATCGAGTATAACAAAGCCCCTTGATCGAGTACAACAAAGTTCCCTGATTGAATTTAACAAAGGCCCCTGATCGAGTATAACAAAGTCCCCTGGTCGAGTATAACAAAGGCCCTTCATCGAGTTTAACAAAGGCCCCTCATCGAGTATAACAAAGTCCCCTGATCAAGTATAACAAAGTCCCCTGAACGAGTATAACACAGTCCCCTGATCGAGAATAACAAAGTCTGCTGATCGAGTATAACAAAGTCCCCTCATCGAGTATAACAAAGGCCCCTCATCGAGTATAACAAAGTCCCCTGATCGAGTATATAATAAAGTCCGCTGATCGAGTATAACAAAGTCCTGATCGAGTATAACAAAGTCCCCTGTCTGAAAGTAACAAAGGCCCCTTAATGAGTTTAACAGCGCCCTGATCGAGCATAAAAAGTCCCCGGTTTATATAACAACCCCCTCGGTCGAGTATAACAAAGTCCCCTGATCGAGTATAACAAAGTCCCCTGAACAATTTTAACAAAGTCCCCTGGTCGAGTATAACAAAGGCCCTTCATCGAGTATAACAAAGTCCCCTGATCAAGTATAACAAAGTTCCCTGAATGAGTATAACAAAGTCCCCTGATCGACAATAACAAAGTCCGCTGATCGAGTATAACAAAGTCACCTGATCGAGTATAACAAAGTTCCCTAATCGAGTATAACAAAGGCCCCTAATCGAGTATAACAAAGTCCCTGATCGAGTATAACAAAGTCCCTGGGTCGAGTAGAACAAAGGTCCCTCATTGAGTTTAACAAAGGCCCTCATCGAGTATAACAAAGTCTCTTGGTCGAGTATAACAAACTCCCCTGGTCGAGTATAACAAAGGCCCCTGATCGAATATAACAAAGGCGCCTGAACGAATATAACAAAGGCCCCTGATCGAGTATTACAAAGTTCACTGATCGAGTATAACAAAGTCCCCTGATCGGGTATAACAAAGTCCCCCTGATCGAGAATAACAAAGTCCCCTGATCGAGTATAACAAAGCCCCCTGATCAGGTATAACAAAGGCCCCTGATCGAGTATAACAAAGTCCCCTGGTCGAGTATAACAAAGTCCCCTGATCGAGTATAACAAAGGCCCTTCATCGAGTATAACAAAGTCCCATGATCGAGAATAACAAAGTCCCCTCATCGAATATAACAAAGTCCCCTGATCGAGTATAACAAATTCCTCTGATCGAGTATAACAAAGTCCCCTGATCGAGTGTAACAAACTCCCCTGGTCGAGTATAACAAAGTCCCCTGATCGAGTATAACAAAGTCCCCTGATCGAGTATAACAAAGTCGCCTAAACGATTATAACAAAGACCCCTATTCGAGTATAACAAAGTCCCCTCATCGAGTATAAAAATGGCCCCTAATCGAGTATAACAAAGTCCCCTAATCGAGTATAACAAAGTCCCCTGATCGAGTATAACAAAGCCCCCTCATCGAGTTTAACAAAGCCCCTGATCGAGGATAACAAAGTCCTTGATCGAGTATAACAAAGTCCCCTGATCGAGTATAACAAAGTCTCCTGATCAAGTATAACAAAGTCCACTCATCGAGTATAACAAAGGCCTCTGATCGAGTATAACAAAGTCCCCTGATCGAGTATAACAAAGTCCCTGTAATCGAGTTTAACAAAGGCCCTGATCGGAGTATAACAAAGTCCCCTGATCGAGTATAACAAACTCCCCTGGTCGAGTATAACAAAGTCCCCTGATCGAGCAGGTCAAAGTCCTCGATCGAGTATAACAAAGTCCCTTCACCAAGATTATAATAAAGGCCCCTGATCAAGTATAACAAAGCCTCTCATCGTAAGGCAATAAAGTTCCCTCATCGAGTATAACAAACTCCCCTGATCAAGTATAACAAAGTTCCCTGAACGAGTATAACTAAGTCCCCTGAACGATTATAACAAAGGCCCCTGATCGAGTATAACAAAGTTCCCTGATCGAGTATAACAAAGCCCCCTGATCGAGTACAACAAAGTCCCCTGATCGAGTTTAACAAAGGCCCCTGAACGAGTATAACAAAGTCCCCTGGTCGAGTATAACAAAGGCCTTTCATCGAGTTAAACAAAGGCCCCTCATTAAGTATAAAAAAGTCCCCTGATAAAGTATTACAAAGTCCCCTGAACGAGTATAACAAAGTCCCATGATAGAGAATAACAAAGTCCGCTGATCGAGTATAACAAAGTCCCCTGATCGAGTATAACAAAGGCCCCTCATCGATTATAACAAAGGCCCCTAATGGAGTTTAACAAAGGCCCCTGAACGAGTATAACAAAGTCCCCTGGTCGAGTATATCAAGCTCCCCTGGTCGAGTATAACAAAGTCCCCTGATCGAGTATAACAAAGATCCCTGATCGAGTATAACAAAGTCCACTGAACGAATATAACAAAGTCCCATGGTCGAGTATAACAAAGGCCCCTCATCGAGTTTAACAAAGTCCCCTGTTCAATTATAACAAAGTCCCCTGAACGATTATAACAACATCCCCTGGTCGAGCATAACAAAGGCCCCTCATCGAGTATAACAAAGTCCCCTGATCGAGTACAACAAAGTCCCCTCATCGAGTATAACAAAGTCCCCTGGTCGAGTAAAACAAACTCACCTGGTCGAGTATAACAAAGTCCCCTTATTGAGTATAACAAAGTCCCCTGATCGAGTATAACAAATTCCCCGGAACGTTTATAACAAAGTCTCCTGGTCGAGTATAACAAAGGCCCCTCATCGAGTATAACAAAGTCCCTGATCAAGTATAACAAAGTCCCCTCAACGAGTATAACAAAGTCCCCTGATCGAGTATAACAAAGGTCCCTGATCGAGTATAACAAAGCCCCCTGATCGAGTACAACAAAGTTCCCATATCGAGTTTAACAAAGGCCCCTGATCGAGTATAACAAAGGCCCCTGATCGAGTATAACAACGTCCCCTGATCGAGTATAACAAAGTCCGCTGATCGAGTATAACAAAGTCCCCTGATCGAGTATAACAAAGTCCCCTAATCGAGTATAACAAAGGCCCCTGATCGAGTTTAACAAAGGCCACTGATCGAGTATAACAAAGCCCCCTGGTCGAGTTTAACAAAGGCCCCTCATCGAGTATAACAAAGTCCCCTGATCAAGTATAACAAAGTCCGCTGATCGTGTATAACAAAGTCCCCATATCGAGAATAACAAAGTCCGCTGATCGAGTATAACAAAGTCCCCTGGTCGAGTATAACAAAGTCCCCTGATCAAGTATAACAAACTCCCCTGAACGAGTATAACAGTATCCCCTGATCGAGAATAACAAAGTCCGCTGATCGAGTATAACAAAGTCCCCTGATAGAGTATAACAAAGTCCTCTGATCGAGTATAACAAAGGTCCTTGATCGAGTTCAACAAAGGCCCCTGATCGAGTAAAACAAAGTCCCCTGGTCGAGTAGAACAAAGGCCCCTCATCGAGTTCAACAAAGGCCCCTCATCGAGTATAACAAAGTCTCCTGGTCGAGTATAACAAACTCCCCTGGTCGAATATAACAAAGGCCCCTGATCGAATATAACAAAGGCGCCTGAACGAGTATAACAAAGGCCCCTGATCGAGTATAAGAAAGTTCACTGATCGAGTATAACAAAGTCCCCTTATCGGGTATAACAAAGTCCCCCTGATCGAGAATAACAAAGTCCCCTGCTCGAGTATAACAAAGCCCCCTGGTCAAGTATAACAAAGGCCCCTGATCGAGTATAACAAAGTCCCCTGGTCGAGTATAACAAAGTCCCCTGATCGAGTGTAACAAAGGCCCCTCATCGAGTATAACAAAGTCCCATGATCGAGAATAACAAAGTCCCCTCATCGAATATAACAAAGTCCCCTGATCGAGTATAACAAATTCCCCTGATCGAGTATAAGAAAGTCCCCTGATCGAGTATAACAAAGTCGCCTAAACGATTATAACAAAGTCCCCTATTCGAGTATAACAAAGTCCCCTGATCGAGTATAAAAATGGCCCCTAATCGAGTATAACAAAGTCCCCTCATCGAGTATAACAAAATCCCCTGATCGAGTATAACAAAGCCCCCTCATCGAGTATAACAAAGTCCCCTGATCGAGGATAACAAAGTCCTTGATCGAGTATAACAAAGTCCCCTGAACGAGTATAACAAAGTCCCCTGAACGATTATAACAAAGGCCCCTGATCGAGTATAACAAAGTCCCCTGATCAAGTATAACAAAGTCCCGTGAACGAGTATAACAAAGACCCCTGATCGAGTATAACAAAGTCCCCTGATCGAGTATAAAAAGTCCAATGATCGAGAATAACAAAGTACCCTAATCGAGTATAGCAAAGCCCCCTGATCGAGTATAACAAAGTCCCCTGATCGCGTATAACAAAGTCCCCTGATTGAGTATTACAAAAGCCCCTCATCGAGTTTAACAAAGGCCCCTTATCGAGTATAACAAACTCCCCTGGTCGAGTATAACAAAGTTTCCTGATCGAGTATAACAAAGTCCCCTGATCGAGTATAACAAACTCCCATGAACGATTATAACAAAGGCCCCTAATCGAGTATAACAAGGTTCCCTGATCGAGTATAACAAAGCCCCCTCATCGAGTATAACAAAGTCCCCTGATCGAGAATAACAAAGTCCCCTGATCGAGTATAACAAAGGCCCCTGATCGAGTTTAACAGAGGCCCATGATCGAGTATAACAAAGTCCCTTGGTCGAGTATAACAAAGGCCCCTCATCGAGTTTAACAAAGGCCCCATCGAGTATAACAAAGTTCCTGGTCGAGTATAACAAACTCCCCTGGTCGAGTATAAGAAAGTCCCCTGATCGAGTATAACAAAGTCTTCTGATCGAGTATAACAAAGTCCTCTGAACGAATATAACAAAGGCCCCTGATCGAGTATAACAAGGTTCCCTGATCGAGTATAACAAAGCCCCCTCATCGAGTATAACAAAGTCCCCTGATTGAGAATAACAAAGTCCCCTGATCGAGTATAACAAAGGCCCCTCATCGAGTATAGCAAAGCCCCCTCATCGACTATAACAAAATCCCCTGATCAAGTGTAACAAAGTCCCCTGAATGAGTAGAACAAAGTCCCCTAATCGAGTTTAACAAAGGCCCCTCATCGAGAATAACAAAGGCCTTTGATCGAGTTTAACAAAGGCCCCTATTCGAGTATAACAAAGTCCCCTGATCGAGTATAACAAAGTCCCCCGAACGAGTATAACACAGTCCCATCATCGAGTATAACAATGTCCTCTCATCGAATATAACAATGTCCCCTGATCGAGTATAACAAAGTCCCCTCATCGAGTATAAAAAGGCCCTTCATCGAGTATAACAAAGTTTCCTGATCGAGTATAACAAAGTCCCCTGATCGAGTATAACAAAGTCTCCTGATCGATTAAAACAAAGGCCCCTGATCAAGTCTAACAAAGCCCCCTGATCGAGTATAACAAAGCCCCCTGATCGAGTATAACAAAGTCCCCTAATCAAGTTTAACAAAGTCCCCTGAACGAGTATAACAAAGTCCCCTGATCGAGTATAACAAAGTCCCCTAATCAGGTATAACAAAGGCCCCTGATCGAGTATAACAAAGTTTCCTGATCGAGTAAAACAAAGCCCCCTGATCGAGTATAACAAAGACCCCTGATCGAGTAAAACAAAGTCCCCTGATCGAGTATAACAAAGTCCCCTGAACGATTATAACAAAGGCCCCTGATCGATTATAACAAAGTTTCCTGATCGAGTATAACAAAGGCCCCTGATCGAGTTTAACAGAGGCCCATGATCGAGTATAACAAAGTCCCCTGGTCGAGTATAACAAAGGCCCCTCATCAAGTATAACAAAATCCCCTGATCAAGTGTAACAAAGTCCCGTGAATGAGTAGAACAAAGTCCCCAAATCGAGTTTAACAAAGGCCCCTCATCGAATATAACAAAGTCCCATGATCGAGAATAACAAAGTCCCCTCATCGAATATAACAAAGTCCCCTGATCGAGTATAACAAAGTCCCCTGATCTAGTATAACAAAGTCCCCTGATCGAGTAAAACAAAGCCCCCTGATCGAGTATAACAAAGTCCCCTAATCGAGTATAACAAAGTCTCCTGTTCGAGTAGAACAAAGGCCCCTGATCGAATATAACAAAGGCGCCTGAACGAGTATAACAAAGCCCCCTCATCGAGTATAACAAAGTTCCCTGATCGAGTATAACAAAGGCCCCTGATCGAGTTTTACAAAGGCCCCTCATGGAGTATAATAAAGTCCCCTGGTCGCGTATAACAAAGGACCCTGATCGAATATAACAAAGGCGCTCTGAACGAGTATAACAGCGCCCCTTGATCGAGTATAACAGTTCCCTGATCGAGTATATAACAAAGTCCCTCATCGAGAATAACAAAGTCCCCTGATCGAGTATAACAAAGCCCCCTTGATCAAGTATAACAAAGGCCCCTAATCGAGTATATAACAAAGACCCCTGGTCGAGTATAACAAAGTCCCCTGATCGAGTATAACAAAGGCCCCTGATCAAGTATAACAAAGTCCCTGATCGAGTATAACAGTACTCTGAACGAGTATAACAAAGTCTCCCTGATCGAGTATAACAAACTCCCCTGGTCGAGTATAACAAAGTCCCCTGATCGAGTATAACAAAGTCCCCTGATCGAGAATAACAAAGTCGCCTGAACGATTATAACAAAGTCCCCTATTCGGGTATAACAAAGTCCCCTGATCGAGTATAAAAATGACCCCTAATTCGAGTATAACAAAGTCCCCTCATCCAGTATAACAAAGTCCCCTAATCGAGTATAACAATGCCCCCTCATCGAGAATAGCAAAGTCCCCTCATCGAATATAACAAAGTCCCCTGATCGAGTATAACAAAGTCCCCTGATCGAGTATAACAAAGTCCCCTGATCGAATATAACAAAGTCCCCTGAACGAGTATAACAAACTCCCCTGGTCGAGTATAACAAAGTCCCCTGATCGAGTATAACAAAGTCCCCTGATCGAGTATAACAAAGTCGCCTGAATGATTATAACAAAGTCCCCTATTCGAGTATAACAAAGTCCCCTAATCGAGTATAAAAATGGCCCCTAATCGAGTATAATAAAGTCCCCTGAAAGATTATAACAAAGGACCCTGATCGAGTATAACAAAGTTTCCTGATCGAGTAAAACAAAGCCCCCTGATCGAGTATAACAAAGTCCCCTAATCGAGTATAACAAAGTCTCCTGTTCGAGTAGAACAAAGGCCCCTGATCGAATATAACAAAGGCGCCTGAACGAGTATAACAAAGCCCCCTCATCGAGTATAACAAAGTTCCCTGATCGAGTATAACAAAGTCCACTGATCGAGTATAACAAAGTCCCCTGATCGAGAATAACAAAAGTCCCCTGATCGAGGTATAACAAAGCCCTGATCCAACAGAAGTGTAACAAAGGGCGGCCCTGATCGAGTATAACAAAAGTCCTGGTCGAGTATAACAAAGTCCCCCTAATCGAGTATAATAAAGTTCCCTGATCAGGTAACAAAAGTCCCCTAGTCGAAAGTATAACAAAGTCTGTTGAACGATTATAACAAAGGTCCCTATTCGGTATAACAAAAGTCCCTGATCGAGTATAAAATGGCCCCTAATCAGGTATAACAATGTCCCCTCATCGAGTATAACAAAGTCCCCTGATCGAGTATAACAAAGCCCCCTCATCGAGTATAACAAAGTCCCCTGATCGAGGATAACAAAGTCCTTGATTGAGTATAACAAAGTCCCCAGATCGAGTATAACAAAGTCTCCTGATCGAGTATAACGAAGGCCTCTAATCGAGTATAACAAAGGCCCCTCATCGAGTATAACAAAGTCCCCTGATCGAGTATAACAAAGTCCCCTGATCGAGTATAACAAAGTCCCCTAATCGAGTATAAAAAAGTCCAATGATCGAGAATAACAAAGTACCCTAATCGAGTATAGCAAAGCCCCCTGATCGAGTATAACAAAGTCCCCAGATCGAGTATAACAAAGTCCCCTGATTGAGTATTACAAAAGCCCCTGATCGAGTTTAACAAAGGCCCCTAATCGAGTATAACAAACTCCCCTGGTCGGGTATAACAAAGTCCCATGATCGAGTATAACAAAGTCCCCTGATCGAGTATAACAAACTCCCCTGAACGATTATAACAAAGGCCCCTGATCGAGTATAAAAAGGTTCCCTGATCGAGTATAACAAAGCCCCCTCATCGAGTATAACAAAGTCCCCTGATCGAGAATAACAAAGTCCCCTGATCGAGTATAAAAAAGGCCCCTGATCGAGTATAACAAAGTTCCCTGGTCGAGTATAACAAATTCCCCTGGTCGAGTATAACAAAGTCCCCTGATCGAGTATAACAAAGTCTTCTGATCGAGTATAACAAAGTCCTCTGAACGAATATAACAAAGGTCTCTGATCAAGTATAACAAAGCCCCCTGATCGTGTATAACAAAGCCCCCTCATCGACTATAACAAAATCCCCTGATCAAGTGTAACAAAGTCCCCTGAATGAGTAGAACAAATTCCCCTAATCGAGTTTAACAAAGGCCCCTCATCGAGAATAACAAAGGCCTTTGATCGAGTTTAACAAAGGCCCCTATTCGAGAATAACAAAGTCCCCTGATCGAGTATAACAAAGTCCCCTGAACGAGTATAACACAGTCCCATCATCGAGTATAACAATGTCCTCTCATCGAATATAACAATGTCCCCTGATCGAGTATAACAAAGTCCCCTCATCGAGTATAACAAAGGCCCTTCATCGAGTATAACAAAGTTTTCTGATCGAGTATAACAAAGTCCCCTGATCCGAGTATAACAAAAGTCCCTGAACGATTATAACCTGGCCCTGATCAAGTATAACAAAAGCCCTGATCAGGAATTTTGTAAAGAGCCCCTGATCAGGTATAACAAAGTCCCTGATCCAAGTTTAACAAAAGTCCCTGAACGAGGTATAACAAAGTGATACCCTGATCCGGAAGTAAAACAAAATTCTAATCCAGGTATAACAAGGCCCCTCATCGAGTATAACAAAAGTTTCTGATCCGAGTAAACAAAGCCCCTGATCGAGAGTATAACAAAGACCCTGATCCGAGTAAAACAAAGTCCCCTGATCCGAATATAACAAAGTCCCCTGAACGATTATAGCAAGGCCCCTGATCGAGGTACAAGCAAAGTTTCTGATCGAGTAAAAAATAAAGCCCCTGATCGAGTATAACAAGTCTCCTGATCGAGTATAACAAGAGTCCTGAGTCGGGTATAACCAAAGGCCCTGATCCGAGGTTTAACAAAATTAAGCGAGCGATTATAACAAGTCCCTATTCGAGTATAACAAAGTCCCCTGATCAGGTATAAAAATGGCCCCCTAATCAGGTATAACAGCAGTGTCCCTCATCGAGAGTATAACGAGTCCCTGATCGAATTATAACAAAAGCCCTCATCAGGTATAACAAAGTCCTCATCGAGGATAACAAAATTTGCCGATTAAGTATAACAAAGCCCCTGATCGAGTATAACAAGTCTCCTGATCGAGTATAACAAAGTCCCCTGATCGAGTATAACAAAGGCCCCTGATCGAGTTTAACAAAGTCGCTTGAACGATTATAACAAAGTCCCCTATTCGAGTATAACAAAGTCCCCTGATCGAGCATAAAAATGGCCCCTAATCGAGGATAACAAAGTCCTTGATTGAGAATAACAAAGTCCCCTGATCGTGTATAACAAAGTCTCCTGATCGAGTATAAAAAAAGTCCCCTGATCGAGTATAACAAAGTCCCCTGATCGAGTATAACAAAGTCCCCTGATCGAGTATAACAAAGTCGCTTGAACGATTATAACAAAGCCCCTATTCGAGTATAACAAAGTCCCTAATCGAGTATAAAAATGCCCTAATCGAGTATAACAATGTCCCTCATCGAGTATAACAAAGTCCCCTTGATCGAGTATAACAGCCTCATCGAGTATAACAAAGTCCCCTGATCGAGGATAACAAAGTCCTTGGATTGAGTATAACAACGTCCCTGATCGAGTATAACAAAGGCCCCTCATCGAGTTTAACAAAGGCCCCTGATCGAGTATAAAAAAGTCCAATGATCGAGAATAACAAAGTACCCTAATCGAGTATAGCAAAGCCCCCTGATCGGGGTATAACAAAGTCCCCTGATCGAGTATAACAAACTCCCCTGATTGAGTATAACAAAAGCCCCTGATCAAGTTTAACAAAGGCCCCTAATCGAGTATAACAAACTCCCCTGGTCGAGTATAACAAAGTCCCCTGATCGAGTATAACAAAGACCTCTGATCGAGTATAACAAAGTCCCCTGAACGATTATAACAAAGGCCCCTGATCGAGTATAACAAGGTTCCCTGATCGAGTATAACAAAGCCCCCTCATCGAGTATAACAAAGTCCCCTGATCGAGAATAACAAAATCCCCTGATCGAGTATAACAAAGGCCCCTGATCGAGTTTACCAGAGGCCCATGATCGAGTATAACAAAGTCCCCTGGTCGAGTATAACAAAGGCCCCTCATCGAGTTTAATAAAGGCCCCTCATCGAGTATAACAAAGTTCCCTGGTCGAGTATAACAAACTCCCCTGGTCGAGTATAACAAAGTCCCCTGATCGAGTATAACAAAGTCCCCTTATCGAGTATAACAAAGTCCCCTGAACGAATATAACAAAGGCCCCTGATCAAGTATAACAAAGCCCTCTGATCGAGTATAACAAAGCCCCCTCATCGACTATAACAAAATCCCCTGATCAAGTGTAACAACGTCCCCTGAACGAGTAGAACAAAGTCCCCTAATCGAGTTTAACAAAGGCCCCTCATCGAGAATAACAAAGGCCTTTGATCGAGTTTAACAAAGGCCCCTATTCGAGTATAACAAAGTCCCCTGATCGAGTATAACAAAGTCCCCTGAACGAAGTATAAATACAGTCCCATCATCGAGTATACCAATGTCCTCTCATCGAATATGCTAACAATGTCCCCTGATCGAGTATAACAAAAGTCCCCATCGAGTATAACAGCGCCCTTCATCGAGTATAACAAAGTTTCTGATCGAGTATAACAAAGTCCCTGATCGAGTATAACAAAGTCCCCTGAACGATTATAACCTATGGCCCCTGATCAAGTATAACAAAGCCCCCTGATCGAGTACAACAAAGCCCCCTGATCGAGTATAACAAAGTCCCCTGATCAAGTTTAACAAAGTCCCCTGAACGAGTATAACAAAGTACCCTGATCGAGTAAAACAAAGTCCCCTAATCAGGTATAACAAAGGCCCCTCATCGAGTATAACAAAGTTTCCTGATCGAGTAAAACAAAGCCCCCTGATCGAGTATAACAAAGACCCCTGATCGAGTAAAACAAAGTCCCCTGATCGAATATAACAAAGTCCCCTGAACGATTATAACAAAGGCCCCTGATCGAGTACAACAAAGTTTCCTGATCGAGTAAAACAAAGCCCCCTGATCGAGTATAACAAAGTCTCCTGATCGAGTATAACAAAGTCCCCTGATCGAGTATAACAAAGGCCCCTGATCGAGTTTAACAAAGTCGCTTGAACGATTATAACAAAGTCCCCTATTCGAGTATAACAAAGTCCCCTGATCGAGTATAAAAATGGCCCCTAATCGAGTATAACAGTGTCCCCTCATCGAGTATAACAAAGTCCCCTGATCGAGTATAACAAAGCCCTCTCATCGAGTATAACAAAGTCCCCTCATCGAGGATAACAAAGTCCTTGATTAAGTATAACAAAGCCCCCTGATCGAGTATAACAAAGTCTCCTGATCGAGTATAACAAAGTCCCCTGATCGAGTATAACAAAGGCCCCTGATCGAGTTTAACAAAGTCGCTTGAACGATTATAACAAAGTCCCCTATTCGAGTATAACAAAGTCCCCTGATCGAGCATAAAAATGGCCCCTAATCGAGGATAACAAAGTCCTTGATTGAGAATAACAAAGTCCCCTGATCGTGTATAACAAAGTCTCCTGATCGAGTATAACAAAGTCTCCTGATCGAGTATAACAAAGTCCCCTGATCGAGTATAACGAAGGCCTCTGATCGAGTATAACAAAGGCCTTTCATCGAGTATAACAAAGTCTTCTGATCGAGTATAACAAAGTCCCCTGATCGAGTATAACAAAGTCCCTGATCGAGTATAAATAAGTCCAATGATCGAGAATAACAAAGTACCCTAATCGAGTATAGCAAAGCCCCCTGATCGAGTATAACAAAGTCCCCTGATCGAGTATAACAAACTCCCCTGGTAAGTATAACAAAGTCCCCTGATCGAGTATATAACAAAACCTTTGATCGAGTATATAACAACCCCTGAACGATTATAACAAAAACCTCGATCGAAAGTATAACAAGGTTCCCTGATCGAGTATAACAAAGCCCCTCATCGAGTATAACAAAGTCCCCTCATCGAGAATAACAAAGTCCCCTGATCGAGTATAACAAATGCCCCTGATCGAGTTTAACAGAGGCCCATGATCGAGTATAACAAAGTCCCCTGATCGAGTATAAAAAAGGCCCCTGATCGAGTATAACAAAGTTCCCTGGTCGAGTATAACAAATTCCCCTGGTCGAGTATAACAAAGTCCCCTGATCGAGTATAACAAAGTCTTCTGATCGAGTATAACAAAGTCCTCTGAACGAATATAACAAAGGCCTCTGATCAAGTATAACAAAGCCCCCTGATCGTGTATAACAAAGCCCCCTCATCGACTATAACAAAATCCCCTGATCAAGTGTAACAAAGTCCCCTGAATGAGTAGAACAAATTCCCCTAATCGAGTTTAACAAAGGCCCCTCATCGAGAATAACAAAGGCCTTTGATCGAGTTTAACAAAGGCCCCTATTCGAGAATAACAAAGTCCCCTGATCGAGTATAACAAAGTCCCCTGAACGAGTATAACACAGTCCCATCATCGAGTATAACAATGTCCTCTCATCGAATATAACAATGTCCCCTGATCGAGTATAACAAAGTCCCCTCATCGAGTATAACAAAGGCCCTTCATCGAGTATAACAAAGTTTTCTGATCGAGTATAACAAAGTCCCCTGATCGAGTATAACAAAGTCCCCTGAACGATTATAACCTATGGCCCCTGATCAAGTATAACAAAGCCCCCTGATCGAGTACAACAAAGCCCCCTGATCGAGTATAACAAAGTCCCCTGATCAAGTTTAACAAAGTCCCCTGAACGAGTATAACAAAGTACCCTGATCGAGTAAAACAAAGTCCCCTAATCAGGTATAACAAAGGCCCCTCATCGAGTATAACAAAGTTTCCTGATCGAGTAAAACAAAGCCCCCTGATCGAGTATAACAAAGACCCCTGATCGAGTAAAACAAAGTCCCCTGATCGAATATAACAAAGTCCCCTGAACGATTATAACAAAGGCCCCTGATCGAGTACAACAAAGTTTCCTGATCGAGTAAAACAAAGCCCCCTGATCGAGTATAACAAAGTCTCCTGATCGAGTATAACAAAGTCCCCTGATCGAGTATAACAAAGGCCCCTGATCGAGTTTAACAAAGTCGCTTGAACGATTATAACAAAGTCCCCTATTCTAGTATAACAAAGTCCCCTGATCGAGTATAAAAATGGCCCCTAATCGAGTATAACAGTGTCCCCTCATCGAGTATAACAAAGTCCCCTGATCGAGTATAACAAAGCCCTCTCATCGAGTATAACAAAGTCCCCTCATCGAGGATAACAAAGTCCTTGATTAAGTATAACAAAGCCCCCTGATCGAGTATAACAAAGTCTCCTGATCGAGTATAACAAAGTCCCCTGATCGAGTATAACAAAGGCCCCTGATCGAGTTTAACAAAGTCGCTTGAACGATTATAACAAAGTCCCCTATTCGAGTATAACAAAGTCCCCTGATCGAGCATAAAAATGGCCCCTAATCGAGGATAACAAAGTCCTTGATTGAGAATAACAAAGTCCCCTGATCGTGTATAACAAAGTCTCCTGATCGAGTATAAAAAAAGTCCCCTGATCGAGTATAACAAAGTCCCCTGATCGAGTATAACAAAGTCCCCTGATCGAGTATAACAAAGTCGCTTGAACGATTATAACAAAGCCCCTATTCGAGTATAACAAAGTCCCCTAATCGAGTATAAAAATGGCCCCTAATCGAGTATAACAATGTCCCCTCATCGAGTATAACAAAGTCCCCTGATCGAGTATAACAAAGCCCCCTCATCGAGTATAACAAAGTCCCCTGATCGAGGATAACAAAGTCCTTGATTGAGTATAACAACGTCCCCTGATCGAGTATAACAAAGTCTCCTGATCGAGTATAACAAAGTCCCCTGATCGAGTATAACGAAGGCCTCTGATCGAGTATAACAAAGGCCTTTCATCGAGTATAACAAAGTCCCCTGATCGAGTATAACAAAGTCCCCTGATCGAGTATAACAAAGTCCCTGATCGAGTATAAAAAAGTCCAATGATCGAGAATAACAAAGTACCCTAATCGAGTATAGCAAAGCCCCCTGATCGAGTATAACAAAGTCCCCTGATCGAGTATAACAAACTCCTGGTAAATAAGTCCCCTGATCTGAGAGTATAACAAAGTCCCTTGATCGAGTATAACAAACACCCCTGAACGATTATAACAAAGGCCCCTGATCGAGTATAACAAGGTTCCCTGATCGAGTATAACAAAGCCCCCTCATCGAGTATAACAAAGTCCCCTCATCGAGAATAACAAAGTCCCCTGATCGAGTATAACAAATGCCCCTGATCGAGTTTAACAGAGGCCCATGATCGAGTATAACAAAGTCCCCTGGTCGAGTATAACAAAGGCCCCTCATCGAGTTTAACAAAGGCCCCTCATCGAGTATAACAAAGTCCCCTCATCGAGTATAACAAAGTCCCCTGAACGAATATAACAAAGGCCCCTGATCAAGTATAACAAAGCCCCCTGATCGAGTATAACAAAGCCCCCTCATCGACTATAACAAAATCCCCTGATCAAGTGTAACAAAGTCCCCTGAATGAGTAGAACAAAGTCCCCTAATCGAGTTTAACAAAGGCCCCTCATCGAGAATAACAAAGGCCTTTGATCGAGTTTAACAAAGGCCCCTATTCGAGTATAACAAAGTCCCCTGATCGAGTATAACAAAGTCCCCTGAACGAGTATAACACAGTCCCATCATCGAGTATAACAATGTCCTCTCATCGAATATAACAATGTCCCCTGATCGAGTATAACAAAGTGCCCTCATCGAGTATAACAAAGGCCCTTCATCGAGTATAACAAAGTCCCCTGATCGAGTATAACAAAGTCCCCTGATCGGTATAAAAGTCCCTGAACGATTATAACAAAGGCCCCTGATCAAGTATAACAAAGCCCCTGATCGAGTATAACAAAGCCCCTTGATCGAGTATAACAAAGTCCCCTGATCAAGTTTAACAAAGTCCCCTGAACGAGTATAACAAAGTCCCCTGATCGAGTATAACAAAGTTGCTTGAACGATTATAACAAAGCCCCTATTCGAGTATAACAAAGTCCCCTAATCGAGTATAAAAATGGCCCCTAATCGAGTATAACAATGTCGTCTCATCGAATATAACAATGTCCCCTGATCGAGTATAACAAAGTCCCCTCATCGAGTATAACAAAGGCCCTTCATCGAGTATAACAAAGTCCCCTGATCAAGTATAACAAAGCCCCCTGATCGAGTATAACAAAGCCCCTTGATCGAGTATAACAAAGTCCCCTGATCAAGTTTAACAAAGTCCCCTGAACGAGTATAACAAAAAGTCCTGGATTTGAGTGGCAATAAAAGTCCCCTAATCGGGTATAACAAAGGCCCCAATCAGAGTATACAAAGTTTCGGATTGAGTAAAACAAAGCCCCCTGATCGAGTATAATAGCACCCTGATCGAGTATAACAAAGTCCCCTGATCGATATAAAAGTCCCCTGAACGATTATAATAAAGGCCCCGATCGAGTATAACAAAGTTTCCGACTGAGCAAATGTAGCTCTATCGAGAACAGTGCCCTGATCGAGGTATATAACAAAGTCTCGATCGAGTATAAAAAAGGCCCCTGATCGAGTTTAACAAAGGCCCCTCATCGAGTATAACAAAGTCCCCTGGTCGGGAATAACAAAGGCCCCTGATCGAATATAACAAAGGCGCCTAAACGAGTATAACAAAGGCCCCTGATCGAGTATAACAAAGTTCCCTGATCGAGTATAACAAAGCCCACTGATCGAGTATAACAAAGTCCCTCTCATCGAGAATAAGAAAGTCCCCTGATCGACTATAACAAAGCCCCCTCATCAAGTATAACATAGGCACCTGATCGAGTATAACAAAGACCCCTGGTCGAGTATAACAAAGTCCCCTGATCGAGTATAACAAAGGCCCCTGATCGACTATAACAAAGGCCCCTGATCGAGTATAACAAACTCCCCTGGTCGAGCATAACAAAGTCCCCTAATCGATTATAACAAAGTCCCTGATCGAGTATAACAAAGTCGCCTGAACGATTATAACAAAGTCCCCTATTCGAGAATAACAAAGTCCCCTGAGTGAGTATAAAAATGGCCCCTAATCGAGTATAACAAAGTCCCCTCATCGTATATAACAGAGTTCCCTGATCGAGTATAACAAAGCCCCCTCATCGAGTATAACAAAGTCCCCTGATCGAGGATAACAAAGTCCTTGATCAAGTATAAAAAAGTCCCCTGATCGAGTATAACAAAGTCTCCTGATCGAGTATAAGAAAGTCCCCTCATCGAGTATAACAAAGGACTTTGATCGAGTATAACAAAGGCCCCTCATTGAGTATCGCAAAGTCCCCTGATCGAGTATAACAAAGTCCCCTGATCGAGTATAACAAAGTCCCCTTATTGAGTATAAAAAGTCCCCTGATCGAGTATAACAAAGTCCCCTGAACAATTATAACAAAGTCCCCTGATCGAGTATTACAAAGTCCTTTGAACGATTATAACAAAGTCCCCTGATCAAGTATAACAAAGCCCCCTGATCGAGTATAACAAAGCCCCCTCATCGAGTATAACAAAGTCCCCTGATCAAGTATAACAAAGTCCCGTGAACGAGATAATAGCGACCTCATCGAGTATAATAAAAGTCCCCTGATCGAGTATAAAAAAGTCCAATGATCGAGATTAACAAAGTACCCTAATCGAGTATAGCAAAGCCCCCTAATCGAGTATAACAAAGTCCTCTGATCGAGTATAACAAAGTCCCCTGATTGAGTATTACAAAAGCCCCTCATCGAGTTTAACAAAGGCCCCTTATCGAGTATAACAAACTCCCCTGGTCGAGTATAACAAAGTTTCCTGATCGAGTATAACAAAGTCCCCTGATCGAGTATAACAAACTCCCATGAACGATTATAACAAAGGCCCCTAATCGAGTATAACAAGGTTCCCTGATCGAGTATAACAAAGCCCCCTCATCGAGTATAACAAAGTCCCCTGATCGAGAATAACAAAGTCCCCTGATCGAGTATAACAAAGGCCCCTGATCGAGTTTAACAGAGGCCCATGATCGAGTATAACAAAGTCCCTTGGTCGAGTATAACAAAGGCCCCTCATCGAGTTTAACAAAGGCCCCATCGAGTATAACAAAGTTCCCTGGTCGAGTATAACAAACTCCCCTGGTCGAGTATAACAAAGTCCCCTGATCGAGTATAACAAAGTCCCCTGATCGAGTATAACAAAGTCCCCTGAACGAATATAACAAAGGCCCCTGATCAAGTATAACAAAGCCCCCTCATCGACTATAACAAAATCTCCTGATCAAGTGTAACAAAGTCCCCTGAATGAGTAGAACAAAGTCCCGTAATAGAGTTTAACAAAGGCCCCTATTCGAGTATAACAAAGTCCCCTGATCGAGTATAACAAAGTCCCATGAACGAGTATAACACAGTCCCATCATCGAGTATAACAATGTCCTCTCATCGAATATAACAATGTCCCCTGATCGAGTATAACAAAGTCCCCTCATCGAGTACAACAAAGGCCCTTCATCGAGTATAACAAAGTCCCCTGATCGAGTATAACAAAGTCCCCTGATCGAGTATAACAAAGTCTCACGAACGATTATAACAAAGGCCCCTGATCAAGTATAACAAAGCCCCCTAATCGAGTATAACAAAGCCCCCTGATCGAGTATAACAAAGTTCCCTGATCAAGTTTAACAAAGTCCCCTGAACGAGTATAACAAAGTCCTCTGATCGAGTATAACAAAGTCCCCTAATCAGGTATAACAAAGGCCCCTGATCGAATATAACAAAGGCGCCTAAACGAGTATAACAAAGGCCCCTGATCGAGTATAACAAAGTTCCCTGATCGAGTATAACAAAGCCCACTGATCGAGTATAACAAAGTCCCTATGATCGAGAATAAGAAAGTCCCCTGATCGACTATAACAAAGCCCCCTCATCAAGTATAACATAGGCACCTGATCGAGTATAACAAAGACCCCTGGTCGAGTATAACAAAGTCCCCTGATCGAGTATAACAAAGGCCCCTGATCGAGTATAACAAAGGCCCCTGATCGAGTATAACAAACTCCCCTGGTCGAGCATAACAAAGTCCCCTAATCGATTATAACAAAGTCCCTGATCGAGTATAACAAAGTCGCCTGAACGATTATAACAAAGTCCCCTATTCGAGAATAACAAAGTCCCATGATTGAGTATAAAAATGGCCCCTAATCGAGTATAACAAAGTCCCCTCATCGAATATAACAGAGTTCCCTGATCGAGTATAACAAAGCCCCCTCATCGAGTATAACAAAGTCCCCTGATCGAGGATAACAAAGTCCTTGATCTAGTATAAAAAAGTCCCCTGATCGAGTATAACAAAGTCTCCTGATCGAGTATAACAAAGTCCCCTGATCGAGTATAACAAAGGACTTTGATCGAGTATAACAAAGGCCTCTCATTGAGTATAACAAATTCCCTTGATCGAGTACAACAAAGTCCCCTGATCGAGTATAACAAAACAAAGTTCCTTATTGAGTATAAAAAGTCCCTGATCGAGTATAACAAAGTCCCTGAACGATTATAACAAAGTCCCTGATCAATATAACAAAGCCCCTTGATCGAGTATAACAAAACCCCCTCATCGAGTATAACAAAGTCCCCTGATCAAGTATAACAAAGTCCCGTGAACGAGTATAACAAAGACCCCTGATCGAGTATAACAAAGTCCCCTGATCGAGTATAAAAAAGTCCAATGATCAAGAATAACAAAGTACCCTAATCGAGTATAGCAAAGCCCCCTGATCGAGTATAACAAAGTCCCCTGATCGAGTATAACAAAGTCCCCTGATTGAGTATTACAAAAGCCCCTGATCGAGTTTAACAAAGGCCCCTTATCGAGTATAACAAACTCCCCTGGTCGAGTATAACAAAGTCCCCTGATCGAGTATAACAAAGTCCCCTGATCGAGTATAACAAACTCCATGAACGATTATAACAAAGGCCCCTAATCGAGTATAACAAGGTTCCCTGATCGAGTATAACAAAGCCCCCTCATCGAGTATAACAAAGTCCCCTGATCGAGAATAACAAAATCCCCTGATCGAGTATAACAAAGGCCCCTGATCGAGTTTAACAGAGGCTCATGATCGAGTATAACAAAATCCCCTGGTCGAGTATAACAAAGGCCCCTCATCGAGTTTAACAAAGGCCCCATCGAGTATAACAAAGTTTCCTTGTCGAGTATAACAAAGTTTCCTTGTCGAGTATAACAAACTCCCCTGGTCGAGTATAACAAAGTCCCCTGATCGAGTATAACAAAGTCCCCTGATCGAGTATAACAAAGTCCCCTGAACGAATATAACAAAGGCCCCTGATCAAGTATAACAAAGCCCCCTCATCGACTATAACAAAATACCCTGATCAAGTGTAACAAAGTCCCCTGAATGAGTAGAACAAAGTCCCGTAATTGAGTTTAACAAAGGCCCCTATTCGAGTATAACAAAGTCCCCTGATCGAGTATAACAAAGTCCCCTGAACGAGTATAACACAGTCCCATCATCGAGTATAACAATGTCGTCTCATCGAATATAACAATGTCCCCTAATCGAGTATAACAAAGTCCCCTCATCGAGTATAACAAAGGCCCTTCATCGAGTATAACAAAGTCCCCTGATCGAGTATAACAAAGTCCCCTGATCGAGTATAACAAAGTCCCACGAACGATTATAACAAAGGCCCCTGATCAAGTATAACAAAGCCCCCTGATCGAGTATAACAAAGCCCCCTGATCGAGTATAACAAAGTCCCCTGATCAAGTTTAACAAAGTCCCCTGAACAAGTATAACAAAGTCCTCTGATCGAGTATAACAAAGTCCCCTAATCAGGTATAACAAAGGCCCCTGATCGAGTATAACAAAGTTTCCTGATCGAGTAAAACAAAGCCCCCTGATCGAGTATAACAAAGACCCCTAATGGAATACATCAAAGACCCCTGAACGAGTACAACAAAGCCCCCTGATCGAGTATAACAAGGCCCCCTGATCGAGTATAACAAAGCCCTTTCATCAGGTATAACAAAGTCCCCTCATCGAATAAAACAAAGTCCCCTGATCTAGTATAACAAAGTCCCCTGGTCGAGTATAACAAATTCCCTTGATCGAGTATAACAAAGGCCCTGATCGAGTATTACAAAGTCCCCTGATCGAGTATAACAAATTCCCCTGGTTCGAGTATAACAAAAGCCCCTGATATAGTATAACAAATTCCCCTGGTTCGAGTATACCGAAGTCTCCTGAACGATTATAAATAAAGTATAACAAAGTTTACTGATCGAGTAAAACAAAGCCCCCTGATCGAGTATAACAAAGTCTCCTGATCAAGTATAACAAAGTCCCCTGATCGAGTATAACAAAGGCCCCTGATCGAGTTTAACAAAGTCGCTTGAACGATTATAATAAAGTCCCCTATTCGAGTATAACAAAGTCCTCTGATCGAGTATAAAAATGGCCCCTAATCGAGTATAACAATGTCCCCTCATCGAGTATAACAAAGTCCCCTGATCGAGTATAACAAAGCCCTCTCATCGAGTATAACAAAGTCCTCCGATCGAGGATAACAAAGTCCTTGATTGAGTATAACAAAGTCCCCTGATCGAGTATAACAAAGTCTCCTGATCGAGCATAACAAAGTCCCCTGATCGAGTATAACGAAGGCCTCTGATCGAGTATAACAAAGTTCCCTCATCGAGTATAACAAAGTCCCCTGATCGAGTATAAAAAAGTCCAATGATCGAGAATAACAAAGTACCCTAATCGAGTATAGCAAAGCCCCCTCATCGATTATAACAAAGTCCCCTGGATCGAGTATAACAAAGTCCCCTGATTGAGTATAACAAAAGCCCTGATCGAGTTTAACAAAGGCCCCTTTAATCGAGTATAACAAACTCCCGGTCGAGTATAACAAAGTCCCCATCGAGTATAACAAAGTCCCCTGATCGAGTATAACAAACTCCCCTGAACGATTATAACAAAGGCCCCTGATCGAGTATAACAAGGTTCCCTGATCGAGTATAACAAAGCCCCTTCATCGAGTATAACAAAGTCCCCTCATCGAGAATAACAAAGTCCCCTGATCGAGTATAACAAAGGCCCCTGATCGAGTTTAATAGAGGCCCATGATCGAGTATAACAAAGTCCCCTGGTCGAGCATAACAAGGCCCCTCATCGAGTTTAACAAAGGCCCCTCATCGAGTATAACAAAATCCCCTGATCGAGTATAACAAAGTCCCCTGAACGAATATAACAAGGGCCCCTGATCAAGTATAACAAAGCCCCCTGATCGAGTATAACAAAGCCCCCTCATCGACTATAACAAAATCCCCTGATCAAGTGTAACAAAGTCCCCTAATCGAGTTTAACAAAGGCCCCTCATCGAGAATAACAAAGGCCTTTGATCGAGTTTAACAAAGGCCCCTATTCGAGTAAAACAAAGTACCGTGATCGAGTATAACAATGTCCTCTCATCGAATATAACAATGTCCCCTGATCGAGTATAACGAAGTCCCCTCATCGAGTATAACAAAGGCCCTTCATCGAGTATAACAAAGTCCCCTGATCGAGTATAACAAAGTCCCCTGATCGAGTATAACAAAGTCCCCTGAACGATTATAACAAAGGCCCCTGATCAAGTATAACAAAGCCCCTGATCGAGGTATAACAAAACCCCCTGATCGAGTATAACATAGTCCCCTGATCAAGTTTAACAAAGTCCCCTGAACGAGTATTACAAAGTCCCCTGATCGAGTATAACAAAGTCCCCTAATCGGGTATAACAAAGGCCCCTGATCGAGTATAACAAAGTTTCCTGATCGAGTAAAACAAAGCCCCCTGATCGAGTATAACAAAGACCCCTGATCGAGTATAACAAAGTCCCCTGGTCGAGAATAACAAAGGCCCCTCATCGAGGTTAACAAAGGCCCCTCATCGTGTATAACAAAGTTCCCTGTTCGAGTATAACAAACTCCCCTGGTCGAGTATAACAAAGGCCCCTGATCGAGTTTAACAAAGGCCCCT